>NW_020665189.1:18020204-18067109 GCF_002925995.2 Terrapene triunguis
AATGACCTGTTCACTAAACTACTGCCAACTGTCTAATCGTAGAAACATTTACCAGAACACTTCTGTAAATGTTTTTGTAACTTAAAGGCACAACACTGCAGTTTGTGCAGAAGCTAAAGTTAGTTTCAGTAGGGAATAGCATGCCATCAATTGTAGAGTCCCCTCTTGAGTTTGAAGGCCCTTTGTAACTAAGCATTCAGACTTCACTTAATATTGAAATACTGGCCAAAAATGGAAAGTTAGTTTGGAAGACAGGTAGCTTAGGTTAAATTTAAGGAATATGTGTCTCTCCCCTTAAAAAGAACAGAAACAAAAGATCCCTAACTCCTTGAGGTCTTTGTGCTATTCTCCAAACACTTCCTGACAAGAGGATTGTTTATTTAAATAGTGTCAGTTACAAAGGAGTTAACTTTTCACCCCTGACTTTTTTTGCTAATGCTCTATGCAGAAATTGAATTCGAGGAGAGAAAATTAGGACCTCTCCCCCAGCTGAGTAAGATAGAAAACAGGAAGAAGTTGAATTGTTGTGAGGGTGAACTTTTAAGGTAACCTTATCTAGGATTTTTTCCCCTTACCTGTAAACTATAGGCATTTCTGCTGCTGCTTAATTGGGAACAATCTTACAGTATTTCTTATGACACAGAGATTGTTGTTATAAGAAATCTGAGAATCCAGTGCAAAGGAAAAGACAGCATACAGACTACTAAAAAAATTGAAGACTTGTTGGTTGTTGCTGACTCTCTGATTTGAATAAACTATGGGAATTTTTATTATTGGTTTTCAGACCTGGCTTTGGCCCTATGTAGGTTTAGGCAACTTTCCACTGGATTAAATAGCATCCTTCAAATATAGTTGCAGTTTCTTTCACAACTACATTTAAGAAACATAGTATTGAAACAGTCTTCTTTCAAGTATCGGTTTTCTTAATCTCACTGTCATCAGCAAATGGTGAGAGAGAGATGCTATCCTTGGATTATTTCTGTCTGCCTGTCACAAAACGATAGAGAGATCCCAAGAATACTACTGTAAACTTTGTCCACACTAAAACCATTTTGTATATGTGTAAAATAGCTATTCATATGTTAATGATCAGTGCCCTGTTGCTATCTAAATTGACTGCTTTGACAGTTGTTACATTGATTTAACGCTATAGAAAAACAAATTGTTATGAGAGCAAGCATCCCAGGTTGTTGAGAAATGATAAGAGTATTTCTTGGAAATATTTTTTTTTCTTTTTTTTTTTTTTAAACAAGCCAGTCTGATGAATTGCATTTTGTTTTCTTGAGCAGTGGTTTACTACCTCAACCATCACATAATCTTCTGCCCGTATTGAGTCAGTTGCTGGATATTTCATTAATACCTGTAGTATTGGGAGGAAGGGTGGAAGAGGAGGTGAAGGAATTAAGCATTGGAAATATTTGATATATGGGGAAAGTCTAAGAAGCAGATATCTCAAACAGTGAGGGATTTATTCCAGTTATCAGGCTTTTTATTGACTACAAATCCAGATGCTCCTTTTCTTGAAGAAGAGGGGAAAGTACCTTGCTCTGCTCTTACTCTGTTAATGTTGTCACAACTGACCAAACTGTATGGTGCCAGTTCACCATACAAATGCATTTTGATGCCATTATATAGATGGGTTCTTCACAATGAAATACATTTAATAAGTATGTGGCTAACACTGGTGCAAAGTGAGTCAATATTACCCCCTTACTACTAAATTTGACTTGGTGGTTCCAGAGCTCTGGAGACAAACTTCCCACTGTATTTCTCATTTTATTAACCACTCAGGCACTAGCTCCAGAACTGATCGCAGAAATAAAGAGGTGCCTGAGCCCAGACCAGTTTGAATTCCACCCTTAGAGCTGTGATAGGCAAGACTTCACCTGACTCCTACTTAACTAAGGGCTGGCCTCCACTGGGAACTTGTATCGGCATAGCTATGTCTCAGGGGTGTGAAAAAGCAGCTTTGCCTGCTGCTATGAACTGCGTGGTGCTTGCTGTACACTTGTAGACATGGTTGGGTGTTTTCCTGAGACTAGGAATTCTGTGGTGCTTGATGTGCATTTACAAGTACTGTTTGATTTCTTGACTGCGGGTGGGCATTCTATAGCAATTAAGCTACTTTGAGTCTCCAAACACAGAACTTTAAAGTTTCATGCAGACAAACGCATACAATGTCACGTTAAACTGTGTTAGAAATTTGTAAGAGTGAAACCATTTAAAATTACTTTTGAAAAGGAAGTAAACACTTTCTTTTTGTTTTCATAAGTGGCTGTTAGTCCAGTGTAGTTGTTTCTCAGTGTAGTGGCTGAGAAAACCATAGATTGGTGTATGTGAAGCTGTGGTTTCCCTTGCTTTCCCCCAGTGTGGAGTGGTAGGGGTAAGGATGCGGTTCATAATGGCAAGTGATATGTTGGGGAGCAGTGACCATGCAGTTTTCCAGTGACTGCAAAGGCTGAGTCTGATGTTTAGTCCTGTCAGTCAACCAAGGTCTGCAGTGTTTGGGTTTGCTGCCTGAAAAGACCCATTATTATGCTGGTGCATTTCCCTCTCCTTGTTCTGCTGGGACTCCTAGCTAGGCCTTTTGCCTGACCTTTGTTTTGTATTGTTTTTTTCCATGTTTTCAGTCAGATTGTTCCTACAAGCTCCTTGTCCACAGTCTGATGCAGCACTGGCTTGAAAGATCTCTCCGAAAATTCCTAGCTTGTCGTCTTCTCTCTCCTTCTCATGAGGTCAGGAGTTAAGGGTGCATCCCTTAAGCTCACCATGCCAGAAGTTGCTAATAAAAACAGACATACCATTGGATTTACAGTCACAACGGGAAGGGAAAAGTTTCAAAACTCCCTTCCCTTACTCTCATTAAGAACTTTTAATTAGAGGTGCTTATTGACACTTCAGCTTTGGAGCGCCTTGGGATAGCACCAGTCTTGAGCTCCTGGTGAGTACAGCCTGGTGGAGGAGACTTTCTGTTGCATGAAGCTATAAAATTCGGCCCCCAATTTCATGGCTATGAGTACAGGGCAATCCAGTGAATACTGGCAGCCCAAGAGTTGTCAGCTTAAAAAAAAAAAAAAATCACATCTCACTCCTAAGGGTCACAAAGGCACAGAGAGCCCAGTTCTTACTGGCGTCCCAAAGTCACCCGGGCCCACATGCCGTTAGCCTGTTTGCTGTGATGATGCCAGCCAAACTCCTTGCGAGTGGCATGGGTGTCCTATCGTGGAGGAAGAAATAAGGCTGTCATCCCTAGAAACCTGCAGGAGGGATTGCAGAGTATTTCCATGAAAGTTTTTCATCAAACTCTCTCAGGAGGATAAAAAGGGTGTCCCTGTTCACATAAACAAACTGTTCTGCCTAAACCAACAGGGGAATGAAAAGCGCATGCCAACTCTACCTCTGTTTGTTGTACCAGTACCTCTTCTGATATGAGCAAAACAATGAAAAATCAATACCTATGTCTCGTGAACTTGGGGCTGGGCTGGGCACCATCTTTTGGTTTGAACATTGTAAGAAAAAACGTATGCACACGCTTACACGAGATTCCTTCCTCTTCATCAGGCTTGTCTGTGTTCACCTGGCAGGATTAGCTAGACCAGGGGTGAGCAAACTACAGCCCGTGGGCTGGTTCTGGCCCATCAGGGCTTTGGATCCGGCCCGTGGGCTTGCCACCCCTGTGGCGCCGTGGGCCCCGTGCCGCTCCCAGAAGTGGCCGGCACCATGTCCCTGTGTCCCCTGGGGGAAGGGGGGGCAGAGGGCTCCGTGCGCTGCCCTCGCCTGCAGGCACCGCCCCCCGCAGCTCCCATTGGCCCTCTAACCCCCTCACCCCCCCTTCTGGAAGCGGTGTGGGGCCAGGGCAGGCAGGAAGCTGCTGCGTGCCGCTGCCACCCTGGAGCCACTCCAGGTAAGCGGCGCAGGGCCAGAGCCCGCACCCCTCCTGCACCCCAACCCCGTGCCTTGAGCCTCCTGCCACACCCTTCCTGCACCTCAGCCCCCTGCCGTGAGCCCCTTGCTGCACCCCACCCCCTGCACCCCAACCCACTGCCCTGAGCCTCCTCCCACACTTGGCACCCCCTCTGGCACCCCAACACCCTGTCCTGAGCCCCCTTGTACACCCCACACCCCTTCTGTGCCCCAACCCCTTGCCCTGAGCCCCTTCTGGCACACCGCACCCCCTCCTGCACCCTGCACTCTCTCCCGCACCCCAACCCCCTGCCCCAGCCCTACATTCATAGCCCTGCATGCAATTTCCGCACCCAGATGTGGCCCTTGGGCCAAAAAATTTGCCCACCCTTGGGCTAGACTGTGGTGGAGTCTCGAACAGGTCCTGGCTTGTGGCATGGCTGGAACCCCCCAGCCGCATCTTCCTCCTCCTCACTGTTCACAGCAGGGGTCTCTGTCTCAGGCTCCTTGGAGGTATCTATGGTCTGTGGGGTGCTGGTGAGGTCTTCACCAAGTATGGGATGCAGCCTGTTGTAAAAGCAGCAGGTCTGTGGCTCAGCACCAGTTCTATAGTGAAGAATGGGGCATTGTGGGACAGCTGCTGGAGGATAGATTGGACTGACACATGTCACACAGTGTCTGCAGTTGCACTACATCAACCTGAATAGGTCACCCATGGTTCCACACCATTTAGGGAGGTGGTTTGACTGTCACTGTAATGGGGCATTTACGTCAGCTGGAGATTAATTTGAGGATAGACGCATATGTAGGTCACCTTGTATTGACCTAACTTTGTAGTGTAGACTCGCCCTTACTTCTGTAGTGAAGACCTAAGGCCTTGTCTACACTGGAAAGTTTTACTAGCTGTGATTGTGTATTGTGGTAGCTCCTAAGAGTGTGTTATGGACCAGGATGCCATTATGGTAGGCGCTATACAAACACAGAACAAAGAGTCCCTGCCCCAAAGAGCTTAGAGCCTAAGTATAGTCCCCTATGTCAACACTTCCATTTTAGTTTAGCTCTTAAACACCTTCTTAAGTGACCTAAACTGAAAACTGCCCCTTCTATACTAGAATAAGAGCATCCACTGAATTTTCCAGTGTAGTAGACAAAGCCTGATAGAGGCAGTTGTCGCTATTCTGGTATGTGTTTGGCTTCTAAGGATCTATGCCAGGGGTCGGCAACCTTTCTGAAGTGGTGTGCCGAGTCTTCATTTATACACTCTAATTTAAGGCTTCGCGTGCCGGTAATACATTTTAATGTTTTTTAGAAGGTCTCTCTAGAAGTCTATATAATATATAATCAAACTACTGTTAGGGTTAGGGTCAGGCTGGAAAGCAGGCTGAGCAAGGCTGGAGATCCAGACCCCGGCTGGCAGGAGGTCAGCGGCTGGAACCCCAGATCAGCAGCTGAGGTGAGTGGAGCTGGTAGGGCTGAGCAGGGCCGGAGGCCTGGACCCTGTCTGGCGGGGGCCTGTGCTGGAACTCCAAGGGGAAGCAAGGTGAGTGGGGCTGCGGAGGTGGGGACGCTGGATGGCAAGGGGCCAGCAGCTGGAACCCCAGAGCAGCGACTGAGCAGCTCAGCCCGCCGCTGCTCTGGGGTTTCTGCCGCTGGCTCCTGCCAGCTGGGATCTCAGCCCGCTGCTGGCCTGGGGTTCCTTCCCCCAAGCCAGCAGCAGGCACTGAGTGGGACCAGCGGCTGGACCCTGGCTGGCAAGGGGCCGGCAGCGGGAACCCCAGAGCCGCAGCTGGCTGAGCGGCTCAGCCCACCCCAGATCTGGGGTTTCGGCCGCTGGCTCCTGCCAGCCGGGGTCTCAGCCTGCTGCCAGCCTGGGGTTCCTTCCCCCAGGCCAGCAGCGGGTGCTGAGTTGCACCGGCGGTGGGACCCCGGCTGGCAGGAGCTGTCAGCGGGAACCCCAGAGCGGCGGCGGGCTGAGCGGCTCAGCCGGCGCCGCGTGCCATCAAAAATCGGCTCGCTTGTCACCTTTGGCACGCGTGCTGTAGGTTGCCGACCCCTGAGCTATGCACTCGTGTTTCAAAGCCCATGTCACATTCTAATCTATTGACACACTGCAACTAAACAGCAATTTCTGGACATGCCAATAACTTTCTGGTAAATGCTTTGGTAACCCCAACTCCTCAAATTTTGTCTCTTACATCCATTGCTTTTCTATTCTACTGAAAATCAATGTAAAGGAAGTAAAACTTCAATCTGCATAGTCAAAAAATTTGCTAGGAAACCTAGTTTTCTTTATATGAAGAAAAACACTGGAAAATCTTGATGGCTGTCTAAGGGAATAAAAGGCTAGAAAAGCAGCCAGGCTTCCTATAAATTACTTGGGTTGGAATAATGGATTATGACTGACTTAAAAAAAAACCAGTGGGGGGGGAGGACTTTTCTTTTATTGGACAACTCTGTAGATTAAAGATCTTACCTCACCCACATTGTTTTGTGTGTGTCCATCTCTCCCTCTGAAAAGATGAGCTACTCTTTGGTTTTAAAATTGGTTTCAATAGCCACAGACTCAAACATTTGGTCTGTAAGTGTATTGGATTCTGTTCTGGACCCAGGTGTAGGTTGTAGAGATTACCTTAAATCCCAGGATAAAAAAAATTGCAGACTCAAATGGGTGGGTTTTTTAATTGATATAAAACAATGGGGGAAATGTTTCATTGTCTCGCTTTTTTATAAATCGTTGCTAGTGGGGGATATTTTTATAATCCTTCAGTGAAGGCTGCCCCAGGTTTCAAAGGGCTGCTTCCCTGTCCACAGCATGTGGCTGTTTACTCCGGAATGTGGTTTGTCGCTGCCTCTTTTTAAAAAGGCCTGAGAATCGATCATCCATAACAGTACTCTGCTCGCTGTATTTGTAAGCTGCTTTTTCGGTATGGAGTCTTCTTGCGCGCACACCCCCCCCCCAAGGCTATAAGCACCCCCCTAAGGCTAATTGTGTCATGATATTTTCTTCTTCTAAGTTGAACCTCCTCGTGGAATGTCTCCTCTCAGTAAGGAAGAAAGAGATGTTGGGCAGTCACTACCCTGGTTTGGAGGGTGGTGTCTCTTAGTCCCTATTTTAGTGCTGTCAAGTAAAGATTGTAAAGCAATTTCATGGTGGTAGGATAGTTATGGCAGGTAAGTCTGCATGTTGGCAGTTAGGCAACGGGGGTTAATAAAGTACCAAAGGATTTCATTACATGTTTTCAGCAAGCCACTGGTTCCTATAAACCAGTGTTCAGCCAAGTGTTAATTGAGGAGAGAGCTTGTACAATGACTAAGGCCTGGTCTATGCTACAAAGTTAGATCTATTTAATTACGTTACTCAGGACTGTGAAAATCTTCACACCCTGTTAAATTGACCTAAGCCCTGGGGTAGACACTGCTGAGTCCATAGAAGAATTCTTCTGTTAACCTAGGTAACATCTCTTGTAGAGATGGATTTACTACAGCAGTAAACGAACCCTTCTGTCACTGTAGTAAGTGTGTGCTACAAAGCTGCAGCATTTCTACTGTAGACATACTCTAATTGTTGCACCCTAGTGTGCATTTCTTACAAATGCTTCTCTAAGACCTAGTTTACACACTTTAATTTAGGGGAATAAACTATCCCATTACAAGCATCTTTTTATACCAGTATAACTGTGTCAGCACTTAAGGGGTAGTACGTCTGTTTCTAAGCAGACATTAACTGGCACAAACTGGGCAAACAAGCTGATATCGCGAGATGTACACTGTTCTATGGATGGGAAACTGCCATGTCAAGAACATGTATTCCATTCTGATTTGAGCACAGCAAATTCCTCCTCCTTACCTTGTGGCCACATCTAAACTAGGAAAAAGGTCATGTTTAAAAATGTGTTTGGCTGGTCATGGGTAACCCTGGGGTTCACCACACTTCCCCTGTCCACTCTGGGTGCAGAATCCTATTTAAAATCTCATTAGTTCAAACTCGATTTATTTTACTAGTATAGACCGAGCATGTGACTTTACTTTGCAGTATGGCATTCCCTTCTCCAGATAAAGACAGAACTACATGTGAGGCCTTGGTCTTTGAGTAATATAAAAACTTCACACATGAGATGTGACATAGAAAACATTAGTCAAATAAAATATAGTGGGCTCTCTTAAACTTCTCTCGTACAAAAACACCCCAAATAGTTAAAAGTGTAAAGATTTAAATTCTAACCACTCATCATTATGCTGCTTGTCTCTGCATTTTTCTCTCCTTGGACAATGGAAATAAACTGCTTCCTTTCTAATCAATGTTCTTTTTTGTAGGCTACCACTACTCTCCAATATTTGGGTTTTTAACACAATAAAAGAATGCTAGGTCCTTTAAAATACAAAACTCCTTCCTTGTTCTACAAATTAAAAAGCAAAGTTTAGGTGCTCTCTATGGAATGTGTGTATAAAAATGAACCCCTATGTCTTAAGAAATATAGTACAGAACCTGACTTTGGTGCAAAATTTTGACCTGACAATGTCCCTTTTCAATTATTCTTCATGATCATTTTTCTCTAAGTCTGGATAGTGTTGGAGCTCTCTTTATGGAAAGCAATAACTAGTTATTGCTGGGTTAAACCAGAATTTACAGTGCACAACCAAGTACCTTAAGTCTAAGGCCAGGTCTACACTACCGCGGTAGTTCGACGGCTGGCAATCGAACTTCCGGGTTCGATTTATCGCGTCTGGTCTGGACGCGATAAGTCGAACCAGGAAGTGCTCGCCGTCGACTGCGGTACTCCACCTCAGCGAGAGGAGTACCGCGGAGTCGACGGGGGAGCCTGCCTACCGCGTGTGGACCACGTCTGAACCGTGGTAAATTCGAACTAAGGTATGTCGACTTCAGCTACGTTATTCACGTAGCTGAAGTTGCGTACCTTAGATCGAATTGGGGTGTTAGTGTAGACCAGGCCTTAAGGAAAATGAATAAATGAACGACTCGAACATATTAGAAGTGAATTGACTTTCAAAACATGTTGGCACTAACCCAGCTCTGCGTTCTGAGTAAATCCTACTGCTGTAGTAGCTAAGCACTTACCATAGTAGATGGTGGATGTTGGTTTGGGCATTCTAGCCATTGAAACAAATACTCCTTTAATACCTCTCTCCCCTCCTGTTGTGTTTTTGTAGGAACTGAAACTGCCTGTCTATAAGGCCCATTCACCACAGATTGGGATGCGCCGCTACTTTACTGACCTCTTGACTGTCCTCAGCAGCCGCTGCAATCTCTGCCCTACGGCACGGCACCTTGCTGTCTACTTACTGGACCTCTTTATGGATCACTACGATATTACTGTCAAGCAACTGCATGTCATTTCGATTGCCTGCCTTCTCCTAGCAAGTAAGTTAACTGCTGCCTATTAACATATTTGTTTTTTCTGATCAAGCAGATGGTTGCTTTGTTTATGTAACACACAAGCTGCTATTCTCCATTCAACAGGGGATCATTTTAATGCAAGATATAACCTCTCCTAGAATTCATCAATTTGGGCCTGAAATTGTGCAATGCTTGGCTTCCATAGAGAGCTGGGATCACTCAGTACATTGGAGAATAGGATCTCCTAATATCTGAGCTGAAGGCAGTTACAGCTGCCGCAGTGTGCTTTGGTATGTGCTTGCCAATATACCTCTGAACCAGCATTACATGGTTTTAAAGTAGCTTTGTTTAGTAACCAAACTAAAGAACAAGTTGAATTGATAAACTCTTGCATTTCAGGGAAGTTTTTAAGAAGCGATCTTAAAGAATGGAATTTTTAACTTGGCAAAGAAGTTCAGGGTTCCCAGCCAATAGCTCTACGTAAACCCTAAACGTTTGTACCACTGGAGAACTTTTGCTCACAGTGATGTCTTCTACATCAATGCATCTATGACTTGAGTGAGAACCTGGCTAGAAAATTTATAAACACAGAATATGTACTAAAATGATACACAGCAACTAATGTCCATTTGAGTAAAGTGACATTGTCATACTTGTTCCGGTTTCTTGGTCTGTCTTGAAAATGAGCCTGTGACAAAGATAGCTTTATTTGTTCAGCACCACCTCTGCACTCAAGGCTATGCAAATGGTGGATGGCACTGATGCAGCCACAAGGATCCTACTTATGGTCTCTCCTGAAATGGATTGTGCTAGGATAATTCTACCATGCAAAGGACACTTAAGGCAGCATAACACTATGGTGGAACAGACAAAAGATTTTGGTATACGTTTCTAAATCTAGAAAAGTGTTGCCCTTTTTTCCTCGCTCTGAAAAAGGTGGAGGTTATTGTATCATCTTTGAAATATAGAGGAGCTAGGATTGGTGAATGATCATTTAGTTGCTGACTTACCTTGCAGTAAAAGCTGATTAAAATTGGAATGGAGAAGAAACCAAAATAATTGCAAATAATTGCATTGGCTGGAATTAGTTCAATCTTTTCTTTGAGCCTGGCATTTTGGTTCAGTCTAACTTTTTTTTGAAACAAAATACCAGATTTAAATATCCCTAAACACTAAGGGCTTGTTTAAACTTACATTTTATAGCACTCTAACTTGCTGGCTCAGGGGTGTGAAAAATCACCCGCCCTGAGTGCAGCAAGTCTGAGTGCTTTAAAGCGCTAGTGTAGACAGGTTCCCAGCGCTGGGAGCCGCACTCCCAGCACTCGGAGCTAATCCTCTCGTGGAGGTGGATTACCAGGAGTGCCGGGAGAGCTCTGTCCCAGTGCTCGTGCGTGACCACACTCGCACTTCAAAGCGCTGCCGTGGGAGCACTTCGAAGTTTCCAGTGTAGACATACCCTTACGCAAGCTCAGAACTGAACTTCACAACTTGCAGCTCATCTTTTAAAATCTCCAGTACTGCATAACTTCATTACGTTGCAAGAGGGGCTTGCAACTGCTGAAGTAATGCCAGTTCAAAGCACTTACTTTCCAGGTCACTTTAATCTAAGAGAATATAGTAGTTGTCCTTCTGTTTATGATGGATGAAGGAGGTCTCAAAGCTTTTAGTCTTCTCTGATTGTGTGATATCCGATGCAAAGTTTGTCATGTTGGGTGTCTTTGGAAGGCTCATGATGCACTGAGCATGGTTGTTACAGTGATGTTATAAGTTATAATTTCATGTATATAGTTATGAGGTTGAAAATGTACCCTCATGGCTTAAAGCAAGCCCATGCAAAAACTCTCCAAGGACAGAGAGGCAGTTCACACCTCGTCAGGGCATGGATGGGACAAACCCATCCCAGCCTCACAGGAACAATAGATGCTGACATAGGTGCTGACTTCTACTGGTGCCGGTGGGTGTTCTGCCCCCGGCCCTGCCCCAACTCCACCTCTGCCCCGCCCCATTCCTGCCCCTATTCTGACTCCTTCCCCAAACCTCTGCCCTGGCCCCGCCTTTCCCCACCTCCTCCCTTGAGCGCGCCATGTTCCCGCTCCCCTCCCCTATAGTTGTTTGGCGGCAGCAAGCGCTGGAAGTTAGGCAGAGGAGGTGGCGGTGGCGGAGGAGGAGGTGAGGCGGGGCAGGGAGCTTGGCTGCTGCACCCACTAATTTTTCTCCGTGGGTGCTCCAGCCCTGGAACACCCACAGAGTCAGCACCTAAGGACGCTGGCTTAGGCAGCAACAAAAGAATCTGTTAGACCTTCGAGGGAGTCACCCCCTTCCTTTGGTCAATTTGGAACTGTGATGAGGTAATGCTCACCTGACTTTGAAAGGGGGGGGGAGGCAGCAAAGCCAAGAGGAAAGAAAGGACATAATAAAAGGGAGAGACATTTTGCCATGCTTTCTCTCTTCCACCTACATCTATAGACACCACCAACATCAAGCGACTGAAGCACTGATCAAAGGGGAGAGCCTGGCTGAAGAGCCAGCCTGTAGTGAGAAGCATCTAAGTTTGTAAGGACATTGAAAGTGTTCAGATCAGCTTAGAATGTGTTTTACTTTTATTTCATTTGACCAAATCTGACTTATGTTTTGACTTATAATCACTTAAAATCTATCTTTATAGTTAATACATTTGTTTGTTTGTTCTACCTGAAGCATGCACACTTGCCTATATCTTTGTGTTTATTAGCAGGTAAAGTAACTTACTAGTTACAAAATGTTTGACAAATGGGAAGGATCTTGCAGTTCCAGAACAATCTGGGTCTATTTGTGCTAGCCAGCCAAATCGTATTGGAACTTGAAATCACTGTAACCAAGGTGTGTGTGTCCCTTGAAAAACCATTGAGTAGTTGTAACCTGCTTGCCTCTACTGCTTCAAATGCATGCAGAGCTGGAGGGGTAGAGGAGGTTTCTGCAGTTTTGAGGGAATTAATATTAAAGCCCTGTGCAAACTAATAACATGGATTGTTGCTGTTCCCCTTGAGTTGGCATTGAAAAATGAATGAATGCTAGTGCAGATGGTACAAAACCTTCACAGTAGTTTTAGAAAATGTGATTTGAGACTCCTTCAATACTGGTTCACAGGGAGTCTGTTGCTGGAAAATGGCTTTCAGAAGCAGTTAAATATCCTAGTTTAGGATGTGTGTCAATCTCTGTAGCCTTCCTGGAGTTATCAGTTTATGGAGATGAAAGGCATTTGATTCCTGAATCAGGCTGTCTGGGTGCCCATTCAGACAGCATTGCGGTGGTCCTTATTCTCGGAAAAGAGTGCAAGACTGGGAGATTTTTCTCTGTAAAATTCCCTCTGAGGCAGAGGGGAACCCTATCTCTAAATTGCTTACGTAGTCTTGACTGCAGTAAAGGAAGCCACTAGTTAACACTCTGCAAAACCATACCATAACTTAAAACCTGTCATCCAGTGATATACTAAGGCCTGGCTTACAGACACTGATTTCTATACCAATATAACTATTTTGATTAGGGGTGTGATTATTTTTTAAAATTAATTATACCAGCACAACCCATCGTGTGGACACAGTTATTCTGCCATAAAGGTGTTATATTGGTATAACTACCTGTGCACTAATGGGGAAGGAGGATGCACAGCTTCAACTATACCTGTAGCGTTAAAGCGGTACTGCTTTTTGTGTTTAGACTATCCCTAAAGAGAACTCTGCTTTTATCAGTATAAAATCCTGCTCTCCTTTCTTCCCTGAAGAGCTAACCCTCAACTGCTGGCTTTAGGCAACAGCTCACCTTCCATGAGTTAACACAGGGCAACTTTGAATGCTCTCACAGTTTTTAGTTATTGCTCCTTTCTCCTCTTGAGGGTTCTGCTTTTATTGCAACGTAGTAATTTATTTAGTTTAGCCAAACTCCGTGAGCAATCTGTTAGCTGCTTCACTATATTCAGTGCCGTGTTGCTTCCAGAACATTCTAATTTCTCAGAGGGTTTTTACCCAACTCCCTAAATAAATAGTAATAAAAAAAAGTATTAACAGGTTCACAGATTCTTGCCATGTAAATATCAGAAACAAAACAATCATTACAACAGTGAGCTTTTGTTTAAGGCGACATGATACAGGATTATAGTCATCAAATCTCTCTGTTTAACAAGGTGTTACCATATTACAGAGTTTACACAACTTCTTAATCCTCCTGTGTGCTTTTTAAGAGCTGAGTTTAAAAAATAGAGGGAACTGGAGCGAAAGGAGAACACATTAACACTACCTGAGCTGAGGTCAGGTACGGGCAATCTCTCCCCACCCTGTTCTCCCGCTGAGCATGTAGAGCAGCTTCCAGCTCATCGGGTGGATTCTGCTTTGACACCCTTGCTATGCACAGTTGGAGAAAGTCATTAGTGACAGCACAACAACCAACCAGCATGAATGCATAAGTGCCTTGATGGGGGCAGCTCAGCTGCTTGCTTTCAGCAAGGAGGATTGTGGGCTGCCTTCCAAAAGCTAGAGCAGTGCAAGTCTCAGCTGTCTGAAAGAAGATGCGTTTGCAGACTCCTTTGTTGAGACGGGGGGGGGGGGGGAAGAGCTGCTTTCTGACTGAAAGGCTGAGAAAGAGCATTGCTCATGAGTGTGCTCTAAGGCAGCGAGGCTCACTTTTCAGGGCACCTGACATATGTTGTTGGTGAGCTAAAGAAAAGCTTTCACAGGCCCTATTCAGGCCAGTTGGCAAAACTGCTTCATTGACACATGGGCAGGCAGCCTGTTAGTTTGGCTTCTAACAAGTTTGGTGTTGTGGGTTTTCCTTTCACTTCCAGAGAATTACTGTGGGTGCGTATCATCTCTGTTTGTACAGTACCTATCGCAATGAGGACCCATTTCTTGATTGGCACATGTAGGTGCTAGTGCAATATAAATAACAGAAATGCAGTAAATTGTTTCCTGGTCAATGTTAGAAATTAAGTTAGGTAGGATGGCACATAAGACTTCACTGTGAATTTAATTTCTCCCTCTTGTATAAGTGGTCACTTATTGATTTACCTTGTCACTTGAGTGGGGTTTTATTTTTATTTTTATTTTGTTTTTGGTTTAGCTTAAACCCTTTCCTTTTATGCTGAAAGATAAGACTGTTACACTAATATAGCCATATCTGTATAACTGGTATAACTTTCCCATATAGACAACTCCTAACTGTACTACTCTGGCTATGTCTCCACTGACCAAAAAAAGTTGTGTGTTCATTACAGGATGACTAACTTGTGTTGACTATCCTGCTGTAAAACATAGTGGAGGCAAGGCACCGGTAGACTTACCATGAGGTAAACTAGGTGAGGTCAGCGACTGGTGGTGGGGGAAGTAATAGTGCTGACTTTGCCTCACTTTGCCAAGTCTTATGTAACTCTCAAAGTGTTTTTCATAAACATGCTACTGCTGTTGTTTCAGCCTTCCTTTCATCACCATCGGTTCAGTGTTTTCGCTCACTTCCCTGTTTCTCCGTTCCCAATCCCTCTCCTTTCTCTACACAGTTCTTTGTCACGCTCCTGATGGTCTGTCCTCAACCCTCTGCACACTTCAGCCTTCTTTCACCACCAGGCTGCCTTTGTGCACACCCTTTCCTCCCCAAGCAGGGCCGGCTCTGGCTTTTTTGCCGCCCCCCAGCGGGGAGCGCGGCACGGGCCCCCCCCGCCCCCGGCCGCGGCCGCGGCGAGCCCAGCCGCGGCCCCGCTCTCCCCGACCGGCCGGAGTGCCGGGGGAGGGCGGCGAGCCCGCTGCGGCTCCGCTCTCCCTGGCGGCTGGAGCACCGCCGGGAGGGCGGCGAGCCCAGTCGCGGCCTCGATCTCGGGCCTGAGTGCCGCCCCCCTCCAGGTGCTGCCCCAAGCACATGCTTGGTAGGCTGGTGCCTGGAGCCGGCCCTGTCCCCAAGTTATCAACAGACTGTGCTGCTACTGCTCTTATTCAGGGTTGGGAGACAGCAGGAGGGTGACTTGTAACTGGTGCTGGCCACTCCTGGTTCCCTGGCTGGCTGCATTACGGGGTAGTTTGGTGAGAAGGAAGAGCCCTGAAGCAGGAGCAGTTGGGCTGAATGACAAGACAGAAGCTGCAAATATTACTCTTCCTTGTCATGTACCTGTTTGCTAACAATTTGAATACATTTTAATATTTTACAAGTTAGGCACAAACTGCCCCAAGTGAGTGTGTTTCCATTTTAAAGTTATGCTGAATCCCCCTCCTCCCATCCGATGTGGCCTAGTGGATAGATCACTGGAGCAAGACTCCGGAGATGTGGATTGTATTTTCAGCTCTGCCATTGGCTCATTGTGTGACCTTGGGCAAACCACTTCCCCTCTGTGCCTCCATTTCCTCATCTTTAAAATGGGGATGACCTAATGCGCAAAGAACATTGAGATCAAATATAAAGTGCTATCTATGAACTAGGTATTAGTGTTATAAGGGGACACTAGAGAACTTTGATAAATTCCAAATATTAATTCTGCCTCCTCCCCCCAAATCAAATTTCTATGTCCATGTTTCAACTGTCCTTCCTATTTTTTCCCCAAGATGACACCCCCTCAGAAGATATGGGGGGGGGGTGGAGTGGCTTCTGCATTGCCTCTAATTTATCACTTAAAAGCTCCACACCCCAAAATGTCAAAAAGAAATGCAGGAAGTTGAATGATTTTCAGGAACAAGACACTGACAGTCTTAAAACGAGCAGTGATTCGAGCTGAGGTGGCTGGGTGGGGTCACATCTCCAGAAAACGGATTAAAAAACTGATAAACTACCTGGCCAGCATATATGTGTGTGTGTGTGAGCCTGAAGAGCTGTTCAGTGTTTACAATCAACACCAGGTGCCTGGAGCTGATTACTAAAATTAGAAGAAGGTACATGCTGGCCCACTAGGCATTTGAAGAAAGATGAAAACAATTGGTGGATTTATGGATATAGCTAAGAGGAAGGACATCTCACAGGGGGTAAGAGCTCCTGCCTGCCCTGACTTCTGTGGACCCCAATAAGTTGGAGGCTTGTATCTGATGGGGGCGCTACTGCCAGTTTCAGGCATTCAAAAATCATGAGTCAGGCCCCCAAACATCCTAAGATTGGCTTAAAAAAATTTAAATTTAACCCCTCCCCCATGCCCCCTCACATTTTGGCTTCTTTTTATATGCTTTCTGTTTTTTGAACCTCTAGGGCTCAACTTTTCAAGCTTTTTCAACAATCATTTAAAAAAAATGAAAAACGGACTTTGTAATGTTTTCACCTGACTCCAGGAGCTTGGGGCTTTAAGAAAGATATCAAATGTGAGATTCAAGATAAAAATCATGTGAGTTGGAAATACTGCATGTTAATGGCACTGAAGTATCTTCACTTAGAAGGGTGAGTTAGCAAGAAGCACATGATAAAACAAAGGTACAGGGAATCTCCGCATTTAATTTCTTACAGCAAAAATCAGCCAGTTGTGATTTCTTACTCACCTTTCTAAATTAGTGCATATTTATAAATTTGATATCTCCCTGATACCATAAAAGGAGCAGCGCTGTCCCTGCATAGGGCTAAAGTGTTGTCTTATTTGTATTTCACTAGCACCTAGGGGCACCTTGTGGTATATGCTATACAGAGAGGTAGGAAAGAATCCCTGTCCCAAAGAGCTCTCCATCTAGGTTATAACAAGATGCAGCAGGAGGATGAGAGACAATGGGGCTGGGGGAGGAAGAGGAGGGAGCATTAAGGCTTTGTCTACACTACACCACTTTTAGCAACATGGCTGTGTTGCCACAGCCATGCCGCTAAAAGTCGTGCAGTGTAGCCGCTGTTTGTCGGCTCTCCTGCCAACAAAAAACTTCTACCCCCAACGAGCAGTGTTTGTGTTGCTGTTCACACTGGCACTTGTCATGGCAAAACTTGTCTTTTTTGGGGGGGTAGGGGACTGGGAGGACTTAATACACTGAGGACTTCTGTTTCCAGGATCTGCCAATCATGTATCTTTCACCACAACTGAATTTTTTAAAAACACTTCTGGAAGACAAAGGTTTAGTAGTTCAATTGCCAGTGTAGACCTAGCCTTAATTGAGCCAGTTATCTTACACTAACTAGAGATCTCATTGTGAGTTGCTAGTGCCTCTGTCTTGCCAGTAAGAAAAACTAGTTGGGAAAACTTCCATTCAGATGTGTATTGTTATCTAGTGGATCAAGGAGTAAAGAAAAATGTAGTCTGTCAGTAGTCAACTACACACCATTTTGTAGCATTGAATGAGTGTTTCCATCAGGCCAGGCTGGATGTGCTTGATCTGTGTCTCCCCCACTTGGTTTGATTGAATTGGATATTTATGGGATGAAAAGCTCTTACATTTTAATGACTCTTTAAACTGACAATCAGTATTCCTTTTTACCCCACTCCTCTGTTGGACTTTGAAACTCTAATAAAACTAATTGTATGTCCTCTTTTATTTTCGTCACTGTGCAAAACCCCTAGAAGTCCTTCCTTGTCCTCTCCCCCGCAAACCCCCAGGTAAACACTCTGAGCTGCGCACTGTAGCTAGGATTGCATAGCAACTGTTGCTTCGGGTACCTTTTGACAGCTGTAGTGCCCCCTTTTAAACCTTTATCTTTTTTCCCTAGTAAAAAAGGGAGTAGACCGTTTTAATCCTTTCTGGCAGACAGATGAGCTAATGAAATGTTCTTTTCTCTATGACTTAAATCTGTTCCTCTTGGCAACACTGTTTCAGGCTTTCACTCTAGCTAGCTGAACATATTTCTTTTTAAAGAAAGCAAGTTTTTCACACTGGGAAAACCTCTTGATTGTGACCAGAGTGGAGCGATTTAAATCTGATTTAATCAGGTTGAGGCTTTATACACCTAATTTACAACTTTTGCTATTGTAACTTTAGATTAAAATTTAGTTACACATGCTGCTTCTTAAGAAGAACACTACTGGAAGGACATCTCATTTGTATTTTACAAAACTGTTATAGGCAAAGAACAAAACATTGAAAATTAAAGCCCAGATCCTGCACACACTTAAGCAGGTATGTAACTTCACTCACCCACGTAGTTCCATTGAATTCAATAGTTCTGCTCATGTGCTTAAAGTTAAGTGTTTGCAGCATCAGAGGCTACTGTATTTTTGATTATTCTTTTCTTTAGAGGCATCACTTGAAAACAAAACTGCTTCAGTATTTAATGATCTATGTTTAGGTTTTTCAATGCATTAACAAAGGAATTGGAACTCTTTACACACAGGCCAACAGTTTCAAAAAATAGGACCCTAAAATCAGGATTCTAGGAAAATATTTAGGCACCTCAGAGTGGGATTTTCAAAAGCATCTAAGGACTTGTCTATGCTTAAAATGCTGCAGCTCTTCAGTGTAGATATTACATACACCAATGGGAGGACTTCTCCTGTCAGCATAGGTAACCCACCTCTTTGAGAGGTGGTAGCTAGGTCGACGGGAGAATTCTCCCATCGACACAGTGCTGTTTATACTGGGGGGGTTAGGTCGGTTTAATTGTGTTGTTCGGGGCTCTGGATTTTCATACCGAGTGATATAGTTATACAGACCTAAGTGACTTCATACTGATGGAGTATAGCCTGGCTGAAACACTTTCAGCTTTCTTGACTTGTAGCTATAGAACGTGTTGGAAAATGGCGTTGGTTGCAAATCTGGCACAGGCTGTTTACCTATAAATGTCAGTCGAAATTTCAACGCCACAACTGAACTTAGCTGTCCTTGTTTAAATTTAAAGCGTGTAATAAATCATCTTGATTAACGCCAAACAGGACAGAACTTTGTTTTCTTGATACTTTCCAGGTTGTACAGTCATGGATTGTTTTCCAAACTGCAAAAAGCTTTTGAAGACATCTGTGATTGAGTGGGAAGGAGGAGTGATTTAGTATTTATGGAACTGATTGTTAGTTTAGCTAGACCTTAGTTACACAAGAACACAGAGGTTCTCACAGAGATCCGCCAGTGCACTCTTCTAAAATTTCTGTGCCAAGTGCTAGGATAGCTTTAGGTGAGTCATAAAGTCCAGAGGGGGAACTTTAAAAACTGATTCAAAATGATCTCTGAAAGTGAGAGACTAATGCATGAACTCTGTGCCCTAATTCACTCTTGAATCTTTGAGTTTCTTTTTGGTTCAGTGACTGTGTCACTATTTCTCTCCTGCTTCACTGTTGGAATTTTAAGGCTGAATTTTGTTTTAATAAATAACATGCTTTTCGGCACAATGGCTGCTGCTCTATAGACATTCCTAAGGTGTTCATAAAATAGTGTAGAACACATCCTTTGGCTATAAAATATTGCTCTGTGGCAATACCTCAAGAAGCTCAAAAAATATGGAGGATGTTGTCATTTTCTGAAAGACAAGTGTTTTTGACACAACGAGTAGAATTAAAACTTGTTGTGTCACCTTTTTAATCTGATGAATGACAAAGCTGAACAAAGGAAAACATCACCTTGAACAGCAAGATCTTACTGTTTTTTTTTTTACTTTCATATTTTAGACTTAGTAACAATAACAAATTTGTACAGCATACAGCTCTGATGTTCAAAGGCTCTTTCTGTTAGTTTGAAAAATGGATTGATGAAGGGAAGATTCTAAGGGTGTGTAGTAGCACTGATCACTGCAGAAGCAAAACGGAATGATAACCTGCGTGTCACTTATATGTAACCATACATCAAAGTACACCGCTACCTCGATATAACACGAATTCAGATATAATGCGGTAAAGCAGTGCTCCGGGGGGGGGGGGGAAGGCTGCGCACTCCGGTGGATCAAAGCAAATTCAATATAACACAGTTTCACCTATAACGCGGTAAGATTTTTGGCTCCCGAGGACAGCGTTATATCGAGGTAGAGGTGTAGTTGGTTTGAATTTGCAGCAAACAAATAATCTAAAGCGAGAGACTCTTTTTAGTGAATCTGTTTATTGCTGCCTTTGAACTATGTTGAAAATTTCACAGTGCAGAAGGCATTAATTACTGCATTCTTAACTTCGCACCAAACTAACCCTCTCATTATTCCATTATCTCTCAATTGGTCACCTACTGGGAATCAAATATGTGTGACACGGCTTCCTTTCAGGAAAGGTGAATGGAGACCTGAACACACTGCTTTTCTAGTGGCAATGCTCTTTATAACTACTTTTGAGAAGTAGATGATTAATTCTGGGGAAAGCCATAGTCCAGTACAGTGGTAAATGTAGCCTAAAGAAGTTGAGTGCAGCATAGCCATCCTGGCTCTGTGAAAATGTATACTCTCTCCTAATCCCATAGGAATTATTTATGTGAATTACTTGGTTACTGTATACTTTTCCTAACCTTTCAATGACCTGATCTTAATGAGGCTCTGCCAGACAGGAAGAAAAAGAAATTCTGCAAAAGCAGGGCAAAGTTGGACTTGCCTGAGGGCTTTGTGTCTTCCCTCTTGTAGCATGTGCATTTTAGCTTTCAGATAACATATCTGAACGAGTTTTCTTTCTGAATATCGATCTTCTTTATCTGCTGAGTTTCCCCAAATCATGTTGTTTCTCCACACTTGACTGCAAGCCTTTCACCAAGCCCCTTTCAGACTGTCAGAATAAATGGCCGTTAAATGATTTATGGGAGGGGTGGTATAAATTAGGGGCTACTGGGAGCAAAGAACTGGGATTTGGGGCTACTACACTGTAGTCCGGGCTCTGAAGCCTCACTTCACGTCAAAGTCCCTATGGTCCTATCTTGATGGGTCAATGGGTAGATACGCTGGCGGTAGGGATAGGATACAGAGTGACCTAGACAAATCAGAGGATTGGGCGAAAAGAAATCTGATGAGGTTCAATAAGGACAAGTGCAGAGTCCTGCACTTAGGATGGAAGAATCCCATTCACTGCTACAGACTAGGGACCGAGCGGCTAGGCAGCAGTTCTGCAGAAAAGGACCTAGGGGTTACAGTGGACGAGAAGCTGGATATGAGTCAACAGTGTGCCCTTGTTGCCAAGAAGGGTAACGGCATTTTGGGCTGCATAAGTAGGGGCATTGCCAGCAGATCGAGGGACGTGATCATTCCCCTCTATTCAACATTGGTGAGGCCTCATCTGAAGTATTATGTCCAGTTTTGGGCCCCACACTACAAGAAGGATGTGGAAAAATTGGAAAGAGTCGAGCGGAGGGCAACAAAAATGATTAGGGGGCTGGAGCACATGACTTATGAGGAGAGGCTGAGGGAACTGGGATTGTTTAGTCTGCAGAAGAGAAGAATGAGGGGGGGATTTGATAGCTGCTTTCAACTACCTGAAAGGGGGTTCCAAAGAGGATGGATCTAGACTGTTCTCAGTGGTAGCAGATGACAGAACAAGGAGTAATGGTCTCAAGTTGCAGTGGGGGAGGTTTAGGTTGGATATTAGGAAAAACTTTTTCACTAAGAGGGTGGTGAAGCACTGGAATGGGTTACCTAGGGAGGTGGTGGAATCTCCTTCCATAGAGGTTTTTAAGGTCAGGCTTGACAAAGCCCTGGCTGGGGTGATTTAGTTGGGGATTGGTCCTGCTTTGAGCAGGGGGTTGGACTAGATAACCTCCTGAGGTCCCTTCCAACCCTGATATTCTATGAACAAGAGGAGATATGGCTTTCAATCAGATTAGCTTCATAAAGTTAGTTTAACATGACTGAAAAGCCCTTTAGGGATGCCTACACTAGGGAAAAAGTTAAAAAAAAAAAAAAAAAAAAAATTTTGCTCACACACCTCTTCCTACTGTAGAGCAGGCCTTAATGCTGATTAAAACATAAGATGACCTATTTGTAGGTGTTCAAAGAGTTTTGAATCTGAGTACAGCTATTGGGCATTCCATATTTTATGGGTACTTGGGTGATTACCTATTGCATTGCAGTTTGGCACATTAAATTAGTGTATGTCATTAGATCTTTACCAGGTAACTCAGAGCTCACTTTTGAGGGTGGGGAGAGAGCTGTTGTAAAATGTGTGCATTTGTCTTTAAGACAATCCTGGACAAAGAGGGGAACTTCCGAGTGCTAGACATCTTTAAAAATAAGCAACTTATCCAGGTGCCTAAGGTGGATTTAGGAGCCTAATTTTAGTTACCTGTTGGAAATTTTGGCCTCTGAATCTGTTCTGAAGTGAAAGCAGGTCTCACTACAATAGAAAAACCCATTTCTTGATAAGCTTGATTGTCCCCAACATTTTTTCGCCTTTCCGCGCCCTCCCCCCCTACCTTAAGTGTGTGTGTGTGAAATCCAAAATCAAAATTCAAATGGAAACAGTAGGGGAATGAGCTGTATCTCTTCAGTTATAGGTTCAGTATTTTCTGAGTATAAAAAAGTTATTTGTTCAGTTATTTGTGAGTATAACAACAAACACTATTTGCTCAGTGATTACCTTGAGCTTGTTGCTATCTTCCTGTAGTACTGACAATTCTAATTCAAAACTTTTGATTGATTTTTTTTCTGTCCTACCTTAACGTTCACTGTCCTTGGCCTCTGCTTTTCTTTTAACTTCGTACTCCCACGCTCTCCAGCTGTCATGAGTCTGAATCATAACATTTCATTAATCCCGTTTATTCTAAATCTGTAAATGGATTTTAAATATCTGGGTCTTTTCCCACTCTAGCTATTCATGTAGCAGAGCGAAGTGGAGAAGTATTGTCTTTTCAGACTGATGTGGAGGTGATGTTCTCTGGCCCCTCAGCACAAGGGATGGAAATCAAAAGCTGATATCTGTAGATGGAGGCCACCACAAACATTTCCTCAGTGGAAGGAGACTGAGGAGGGAAAAGGAACTGATGAATATATGACAGTTTTGGTTATATCTGCATTAGTGCTTTTTATCACATTTCCTAAGGGTGGTAGCAAAGGGGTGGCAGGCAACATTTGGGTAGACTCAAGAGGAAAGGTAGTCTTGTCAAGAGAGGAAAGGCCAGAGGCTACGGTACTAGTGTAGCATTTGCGAGACATTCATTAAGTTCCTGCTACCGGATTTTGTATGTGACCTTGAGTAAGTCCTTAGGGCATGTCTATGCTGCTACGGCACAGCTATGGTAATGCAGCTGTGCCACAGGAGTGGGCCATTGGTGGGCAACCTGCGACCCGCACCGCTTCCTGCAGCTCCCATTGGCTGGGAACGGTGAACCACGGCCACTGGGAACTGTGGGCAGCTGTGCCTGCGGACTTTCAATGTAAACAAACTGTCTCGCGGCCTGCCAGCGGATTACCCTGACGGGCCGCAGGTTGCTCTCCACTGGTATAGACCCTTCCTACATCAGTGGAAGGGTTGTTCCTATCAGTGCAGTTCATCCACCTCTCTGAGGCTAGGTCTACACTACGGGGGGTTGACCTAAGATACGCAACTTCAGCTACGTGAATAGCGTAGCTGAAGTTGCGTATTTGAGGTCGACTTACCTGGCTGTGAGGACGGCGGTGAGTCGACCGCTGCCGCGCCGCCGTCGACTCCGCTTCCGCCTCTTGCCGCAGTGGATTTCCGGAGTCGACGGCAGAGCCATCGGGGATCGATTTTATCGCGTCTTCACTAGACGTGATAAGTCGATCCCCAATAGATCGATTGCTACCCGCCGATCTGGCAGGTAGTGAAGATGTGCCCTGAGAGGCATTACTGCACCTGCAGCAGGGATTAGGTCACCCTAACAGTGGCACTCAGGGCACAATTTCTTTTCACAACCCTGAGCGACGTAGCTATGTCAATCTAATTGTTAAGTGTAGGCCAGGTCTTAGTTTCTCTGTGCCTCTATTCCTCATCTGTAAAATGGGGATAGTAGCACTTCCCTGTCACAACTGGGGTGTCTGAAAGGAAGAAGACTGCGAGTGCTGAAATACTATGGCAGTGGAGGCTATTGGTTAAAACAACAGCACTTGGGTAGCAGTGAGAGAAACCTAAAGAAAAATACTAAACATGAGTGGCTATAGAGACTTGATATGCAGCTAGATTCCACAGAGCTGGGTTGGACATAGCTATAAGCAATGCTTGGAATGGCAGAACAAAGGTCAGAAACTCTCCAGTATTTCTTAATCTGCCTCATTTCTCCCTTTGCCCAGAGCACTTCTCCAATTTTATTGTAGGCCTCATACTGCTGCAGGCCATATAGTTATTGAAGTGTGTTTCCATTCAACCAAGAAGGTAATATTTACCCACCAGATTGATAGAATGTTTAGAGGAACAATTTGGCTCTGCGTTGGGAGTCTTTTCTGACTTCTTAGCAAGTGTTGCATATTGAATGTAGTTGGCTAAGATCATGTATAGAGCTATTTGCAGAGAACCCTTTCTCTGTGTCTATCTGCTTTACACCATATGAGTTTGAAAACATTCTACTGTATTTACAGGTTTTTTTCCCCATGGATAGGTATGTAAACAAATACAAGAATACTAGGAGCACAGGAACTCTCCATTGGAAGGAAAAGCCTAAGAACATGGTATAAGCTTCAACTTGCCAGCTTGTTTCTGGGATCCAGACCTTCCATGTCTAGCTTCAGATAAAGACCTTTTTTTTTTCCCCACGGGGGAGTTGTGAAGGATGGAAAGTAGGCCTTTCTGATGGCAACCTGAATGCAGTATAAAATTGCAATGAATGTGTATAACTGAAAAATGTTTAGACTTTGATTAAACCAGTTTGAGTGTTGAAAAATAATACTTCTAGTGCAGGATGTTGAAGGGAAGTCACTTTAATCACAGCTGACTAGTTCCATATTGAAAGAGAATGCATCCATGTGAGTGATTTAGGGCTTCTATATATATATATATGTTGGGAAAACTTTCACCAGTGTAACAAAATGTATTTAAAATTGATCTAATTATATTGGCGCAAACCAGGGCCACCCAGAGGATTCAGGGAGCCTGGGGCAAAGCAATTTTGAGGGCCCCTTCCATAAGAAAAATTGCAATACTATACAATACTATATTCTCGTGGGGGCGCCTGCGGGCCCTAGGGCAAATTGCCCCCACTTGCTTCCCCCCTCTTTCCCACGGGCGGCCCTGGGAAAAATAAACCTTCCGCATCTCGGCACAAACCCAGTTTTGAGAAAACTTCTTTACAAGGTATCACTGGTTCTCAGCATCAGCTAGTGCTAAAAGGCACTAAAGCTCATTAGAAGGGTTGGACAAATATTTTCTGTCAAAACTTTTTTGGATCGAAAACTAGGGGTTTTTAAAAAGCAGAAAAAATCACGGACCATGTCTGCTTTCCTTCAAAATTTGTTGTGGTTTTTCTAATTAAAAAGCTGAAATTAGTCTGCCAAAACCTGAATATGGTTTGGGGTTTCAGAAGTGTGTGGCCGAATATTTGCTGCTTGTTGTGTTTGATTGTTAAAAGAAACAATAAAAAAAATTCTGCTTAAAAAAAATCCAAAACTTTTGAACCACCTCAGCTTGTGACCAAACGCCTGAGCCCATTCAGTCAGAGATTTTTCCAGGTTTCTGATAGTCTGCTGGCTTCCTTGACTCATATCTGTCTCCATAACTTTGGGTTCATTTAGGTTAGAACATAAGAATGGCCATACTGGGTCAGACCTAAGGTCCATCCAGCCCAGTATCCTGTCTACCGACAATGGCCAGTGCCAAGTACCCCAGAGGGAGTGAACTTAACAGGTAATGATCAAGTGATCTCTCTCCTGCCATCCATCTCCATCCACCCTCTGACAAACAGAGGCTAGGGACACCATTCCTTACCCATCCTGGCTAAGAGCCATTAATGGACTTAACCTCCATGCATTTATCTGTTTCCTAGAGACTGGCTCCATGGGGTCCCTCACAAACTGGAGACGGTTATTGTGGGTTTCTCTTTAGTATAGCTTATGTACATACTCCACGAACTGAGCATTTGTTCCAGAATCTGGGATGAGCCTATGTTGTGAAAACTGAAATGCTCAAAATAGCACATGCATGTGAATGGACACAGGGTACTAAAATTAAATTAACCCAGGGGGTCTCAAACTGGGAGTCAGGACCCCTCAGGGGGGTCACGAGGTTATTACTGGGGGTCGCGAGCTGCCAGCCTCCACCTCAAACCCCGCTTTGCCTCCAGCATTTATAATAGTGTTAAATATATTAAAAAAAAGTATTTTTAATTTATAAGGGGGGTCGCACTCAGAGGTTTGCTATGTGAAAGGGGTCACCAGTACAAAAGTTTGAGAACCACTGAATTAACCCCTCTGAAGCCTCAGGGAATGCGGGGGGGGGGCGGGTCCTCCCTTGGTAGGGTTGGGAAGGAGGTAGGTGGTGTAGGATATTGCTCTTCTCATGTGATCCCTCCCCCAGTGGCTAATTTTAAATGAAGCTACCCTCCCCTGACATGAATCTCCCTATGGCACTGAAATTAAATATAGACTATAATTTGGCATTTGGGAAGTGAAATGGACAGCAGCCGTAACGGAAAAGCTAACCGCTTGGCTCTTCTGCAAGCCTCAAACTGCTGAATGAGCTTTAGGGTAGAGAAGGCTGTGCCTCCCAAACAGCCTGTTCCTGCCCCCTATCCGACCCCCACCCACTTCCTGCCCCCTGACTGCCTGCCCCGCTCAGAATCCTCGACCCATCCTGTTCCTTGTCCCCTCACTGTCCCCCAGAAACTCCCCCCAACCACCACGCCGGGACCCCACCCCTGCTCCCTGTCCCCTAACTGCCCCGACCCCATCCACCCCCCTGCCGAGTCCTGACAGACCCCCAGAACGCCCACGATCCAACCCCCCCGTTCCCTGACCACCCCCCCCAACCTCTGCCCCCTCCCTGTCCCTTATCCACACCCCCGGCTCCCCCCTCACCCGGATCCTCAGCACGCCGCATCCAGGAGCATCCCTGGACAGCGCTGCAGCGTGGCTCCGGCGGGGCCTGAGCTCCCTGCTCAGAGCCGTGTGGTAAGGGGGCGAGGCTGCGAGCTCCAGTGGGGCCTGAGCTCCCGCTGCTTGGCCCGGAACTCGCAGCCCTGCCCTCTTACCATGCGTCTCTGAGCGGGGAGGAGCTCAGGCCCCGCCAGAGCCAGGGAGAGGAGCCTCAGCCATTCTCGTGGGGGCCCCTGTGGACCCCGGGGCCTGGGGCAAATTGCCCCACTTGCCCCCCCCCCCCGGGCGGCCCTGGCGCAAACCTCTGTTTTAAAGCTTTTCAATTGATTCAGGTTTCCAAGCGTGAACCAGACCTAAATCTGGCAGTGACTAACTTTTGTGGTAAATTATTTTAGGACATTTCTCCACTGCAGAGTTAATTGGGCTCATTGGTATCTGGTTTAGTATAGCCTGGGTGCGAGCAGCCACGCTGCAAAGCAATTACCTGAGTTTTGTGTCCTTGCTGTTGCCCAAGCTTTAGACTATACCTCCAGATGAGCCATCAGCCCTGGCTGAAATGCGAGAGAGAGGGGGGATTTGTGTTTGAAGGGTAGGGGAATTAAGGATAAAACATGAGTGAGAGCCAGAGATAACTCTGAAGTGAAAACATACCTTAAAAGTTGGTGTGTAGAAGGGAAATGACAAGATTTTTTTTTTTAAAAACTTCTTTAGCCCCTGTGAAAGCCTGAAAGGGAGTGATTTTTCTTTTTAAAAGAAGTAAATTAAATTGGCATTAGTAATACAGGTCTTGTCGGCAGTGAGACTTTGGTGATGCAAGTATTTGCTCTAATCACTAGGCAACACAACTTCAAAAGTAACACTGAAGCAATTTATACTTTTTAAGGTGTATTTATATGTGTGTGCATATTTAAAAAAAACACATGGGCATATGCCTAGTGGTGGTGTTAGTCTTGGTAGCACGGTAGAATTTTTCTGTTTCGGGCACTTGTATAAACCTTTCTGAATATTTGTAATTTTAAGTCTCCACTTGTCCATTCCAGTGAAATTGGTGGTAATCTCTTCATTGCTCCCTTTTTAGTTCTACTAGGATCTATTGAATCATTACCATGACGGGGGTGCCTTGCAAGGCATATGACAGACGTTGAGGGAGGGTATTATGGTCTTGTCTTTAAGCTTGTAATTTGACCTAACATAGCAGTTGGAGTTTTGCACTTCTCTCATTTAGGTGGCCAGCATTGCAGAAGGGACTAAGAATACTTTGGTACCTACTTGGTTAGAGACCCATGGAGTGTCAACGCTGCTGGAAAAGAAAACAGTAGGGACATATTTGCACTAGAAAGAGCTGAAATTCTGGCTAAAATGATATACAGGCACTCATCTTCAACACATAATTAATTAAAAGAATGGGTTAAGTGCATGTGTTAGTTGATTTCTTAAAGCCAGTTTTTACTTGACAGTAACATGAGTTTCCTGATAGGTCTCGCTATATACTATAGCATGCTCAGAAATTGAGGTGTTTTCCTGTCCCTTTCCATGAGAAATCTGGGAGAATCTGAGTTTTTAAACAAAGATATTGAATAAATGGATGTCAATGTTGGCTAAAACCCCAACATTACCAGAAAGTCATTTGTCAATAGACAAGTGACGGGTGTATTTTGAACAGGTTAGTTTTTATATGGACTCCATTATATACCCAATCATTAAGAGTATACATTTTAAATTAGACTATTATTTAAAGCAGTTACATTTTGAGTTAGCACTATAGCTACTGCCCTGTTCTCTCTATTTAAATAGCAGATGCTTAGGTTCAGAACAGTTTTTTCCCCAAAAAGATAACTTGCTATAGAAATGGCTTGTTTTTTCCAGTATATATTTCTATTATCTGAAAAGTTAAATGTTACAGTTCGTAGTTTAGCAGATTGCTTTGCTTAGATACATGCTTATCTTGGATTTTTTGTTCACTTCTGAAACCCTGTGCAGTACAAAACTCTTAAAATAGGAGCAGATTCTCTTTTCATATTGAAATACAGTTTTCCTACAGAATGCAATTGCATCTCCCAGGATGTGCTGCCAAGCTTTCTGCTATATAAAAATGCTAATGAATTCCAACATCTGCTTCTATAAGATCCTGAACAAATGTTCAATAGATAAATTATTGTTAAGCAGATGCAGTCATCTAATTCAAGATGGCTGTAAAGATGGGGTTACTTAGTTTTAAGGCAGAAAGCAAATTCTAAATCAGAGAAAAGTAGATGGATGGTTAAACTCAAGGAGCAAGTTGTTTAGCCCACTTGTTTATTTTTTGTTTTTTTTTTTTTAAAAGGCCTCTGGTGTCTTGAGACTTCTCTGGAAGTATATTAGTGCGTTCTTAATTTATCTGCACTTGTGCTTCAGGGAGCTGCCTTTGTGTATCCAAAGGAAGAACCGAGTTGTGGGTCTTGCTGATATTTGATCTCTGAACCAAATTTTAAATCTCTTGTCTAACCATATCCTAAGGCTTTCCTGATCGTGGGGTTGATGTGCACTCCTTTAGCTACTGAGAGCTGTTTGAATAATAGAATAAAAATGTAGGGATTTATCAGAGGGAAGATAGGAGAACAAATAGAGAGGTCTTGTTCTTTCCCATTTCTCATTGCACTTCGTATCCTCTTATTTTGCATTATATTTTATAGGCTCTTCTTTTTATAAACCTCTTTATGTTTATGGTGACTGATTTTAGGTCAGGTTTTTCTATTTAAACTTACAACCATCTGAGCCTGAGCTGCACTGCAAAAACTACCCATTGCTGATGACAAGACTCAGCACTGGGTAAGCTGAATATTGGATAACAGCAGCGAAGGGTATACAAGGGCCAATGGTGTTCAGCACTGTTCTAAAAAACATGCTTTAAATCTGCTTGGGTTTATTTGGATGGATTTTGGGGAAGAGGAATTTACTCAGGCTTTTTCTCCCTCCCTTTCAAATTTCTTACTGCTTTTTTTAAAGCACTTTTATTATTTATCTGCCACAATCATCTCTACTGAAGTAGCACCCAAGGACCCACCCAGGGATTTGGGTCCCATTGTGCTAGGCATTTTATGGAGATGTGCTAATTAAAAATAAATTGCACAGATTTTTATTTTGTAAATTTATCTTAATACCACATAGAAGAATCTTATAAATGTTCTGTGCTATGGAAACAAGCTCCTTTTGAGATCTTGCAGGGAAAATATTACTCAATTGCAAATCAACTTCACTTTTTTTTTTTTTAATTTATTTTTTTGGTCTGACTCTGTTCCTAAACCTTGGAATGTGATAGAAGTCCTCATGGGGAGGTGGGCTTGTCCTTTGGTAGGGTTACCATTCGTCCTGATTCTGCCGGACATGTCCGGCTTTTTTGAGTTAAAAATAGCGTCCGGGGGGAATTTTTAAATGTCCGGATTTCCCCCCCATGCAGAGCGCACGTGGCTGACAGGGCAGCCGGCCGGATCGTGCCACTTGCACGGGGCTCTGACAGCCAGAGCCCCTCCTCCGCTTCCCCCTCCTCTCCCCTGCAACTTGAGACCACTCCCCTCCTCTCTCTCTCTCCCTCCCTCCCCCTCCCTGCATTCGCAGATTGCCGGCCGGCCGCCGTTCGCCTCGGGCCTCCGGCAGTCTGGAGCTCCTCCCTCTGTTCCCCCCTCCCCTGCTGCCGAGCGTGCTGCTCTGCAGCACTCTGTTCTGAGCGGCACGGTAAGGGGGCCAGGGGGGTCGGAGAAGGGGCAGGGAGGTTCTGGGGGGGGCAGTCAAGAGACAGGGAGCAGGGTTGGATGGGTCGGGAGTTCGGGGGGGGCTGTCTGGGGTTTGGGGGTGTAAGGTTTTGGGCAGTAAGGGTACAGGTAGGGGGTAGAGTCCTAGGGGGGCAGTTAGGGTGGGGTGGGTCTCAGGAGGGGGCAGTTAGGGGACAAGGAACAGGGAGGCTTAGGTAGGGGGTGGGGTTCTGGAGGGCAGTTAGGAGCAGGGGTCCCAGGAGGGGGCAGTCAGGGGACAGGGAGCAGAGGGGTTTAGATGGGTCGGGAGTTCTGGGGGGGGCTGTCAGGGGGTGGGGAGTGGTTGGATGGTGCGTGGGAGTCCCTGGTGTCTGTCTGGGGCTGGGGGTGTGGATAAGGGTTGAAGCAGTCAGGGGACAGGTAGGGGGTAGAGTCCTAGGGGGCCAGTTAGGATGGGGGGAGGTTCTCAGGAGGGGGCAGTCAGGGGACAGGTAGGGGATAGGATCCTAGGGGGCCAGTTAGGATGGGGGGAAGGTCTCAGGAGGGGGCAGTTAGGGGACAAGGAGTGGGGGGGAGGGTTGGGGGTTCTGAGGGGGGGCGGGAAGTGGGAGGGAGTGGAAGGGGCAGGGGCGGGGCTAGGGCAGGACGGGGGCGGGGCTCCTCCCATCCTCTTTTTTGATTGTTGAAATATGGTAACCCTACCTTTGGGAGATTCGTTTATGATTCCAATACCTTTGGCTGTGTCAGTTTCACTAAGTCTTTAAGGAAAGACAGCATTGGTGATACAACTTCATAATAGTGCAAGCGTGTACCCATCTCTGTAAAGTTTGCTATTGTCCTAAGTTGTGTGGGCCTGCTTGACTTGCATGTATCTAGTGTTGGTATTTGGCATATTAGAGTTGCTCTTAAAGACAAGGAAGCTTAGGTTGAAAGATACCTTTATATTCACATGGCAAGACTTGATCAGACCTCACTTCCTGCCTTTTTCCCTTGCCCCAGTAAATACTTCCGGAGCTCATAGTTCACCGTACACCAGAGTTGCACACCTTTGTCTTGCACAGATAGACAAAATACAGTGTTTGCACAGACCCTTGCAAGTCTGCATATACACCCCCTGATGAGTTTTGGGTTTAAGTCCACAAAACTCTGGCTAGCCCCACTAGAAGAGCAGGTTCCCCATGCTGCATGATGGATCTGTGAATTCTACATGCTTACTAATGCACAACTAGCATCAGGATCCTTTGAATCTAGGTGACCTTGGGCTGAGTTGTTGTTGTTGGGTTTTTTGGTTTTGGTTTTTTTTTGAGTCAATTTTGAAATCCATCTTTTTATTTTTATAATATTTATTTATTTATTTATTAGGCAAATTTGAAGAAAAGGAGGACCGCGTTCCAAAGCTGGAGCAGTTAAATAACTTGGCTTACATGTGCAATGTGAACGTGGTGCTAAACAAAAAAGACCTGCTCAAGATGGAACTACTACTCTTGGAAAACTTCAACTGGAATCTCTGCCTGCCGACTCCAGCACACTACATTGACTACTACCTCTTCGCCTCTGTTGGCGAGAAGGACCTTCACAATGGCTGGCCCATCACATCCCTGACCAAAGTCAAAGCTTTCATGGAAAAATATGCTTACTACTTCCTTGATTTCTCAGTGCAAGGTAATATCTCAGTCCAACTGTGAGAGGTGGGGTCTGTAGAGGTTTACCCTTGGGTAGTCTTCCAGTGGGCTAATGTCAAAAATCCATAGCAGACAAATGCTTTTAAAACGGGCACAACGTAGGTGCAATAAAAATACCTGCAAAGAGCAATATCTTTCCTCTGTATTGCTATGGACTGCAAATGGCGCAAATTATCAAAGGCACTTCTGGGGGAAGAACCCTTCTCCTAGAAGAGTCCTTATGGCTCTCTTTGCAAGCATCTGAAAGCAGGTTGGAATTGCCCAGCCCTAGAACTTTTCTGCAATGCCCCTAAGTAAGTCACTAGAAATGGGGGCTGTGGATTTTTACTTCCTTTCTGAGGATGAGAAGTTATGGAGAGCTGCTAAAAAGCCAAATGGGCTCACCGTCTTGGCTGTGGCAAGATTTGAACTAAGGTGTATTTTCGATTCTTGAAAAATTGGGTTAAGGTTTAAGTGGCCCAACCTTGTTCTAGTTGAGACCCTTCCTAGAAACTTGATTAGGAGTCCGAGAATGCATTCAACTTGCATGAAATGGAACAGATCAGAATGGCTTGTAGGGGATAGAAGCCCACAGCAGGGTCATAGTTTGAAATACAGGCGAGTCTCATCTTGCGCGCATTTAACATGCACGAATTCAGCTTTGCGCGGTCGGCAAAAACAAAAAAAGGAGAAAAATAACAATTTAAATACTGTACCTGTAGTGCGGGCGAGTCCGCCCGCCATTACACTCAATGTAATTTTGACTACGCGATTTTCGCTTTACGCGCTGACAGCGGAACGTAACCCCAGCGTAAGATGAGTCGCCTGTATTCCATCCTGATTTGTGGAGGCTTTTGCTGGGCACAAAATGCCACTCTTAGGCCTCTGTATCATATATAAAGACTTAATTGTCCACTTCTGTGGGCATTTGGCCTATAAGTTTAACTTGATCCACCTTGCTGCATGTGCACAGAGTGAATGGAACTCCGAGTGAATGGTGATCGGTCAAAGCGTAATATTATTTTTAAAATTTCTTTAGATTATGCTTTCCTCAACTTTCGACCATCTCTGATTGCTGCTGCTTGTGTGTGCGCCTCACGCATCTGTATGCAGATTTCTCCCTCCTGGACCACACAGCTCCAGCTGCTAACGTGTTATTCCTGGGAGCATCTTACCCAATGTATCGAAATGATGCTAATGTAAGACTGCTGGACCAAAGTAACCTATTCCTCAAACTCTTAATAGACTTTCTATTACTCTCCAAAAATGTAGAGCTGAAAAGACTCCAAATGGCATTTAGTTTAGCAGTAATCAAGATCACATGAGATTAGTACATCTCAGCCCATATCAGCAAAGTTGGGGATTGGCAATCTTTCTAAATATTGGTGCAGTGGTAGCATATGAATCCATTGCATCAACCAGAATGGTAATTTATTCATGCAATTGGGTGGTTAGGCCGCACAAAATTTGACTTCCACTATAGCTTCTGTGTAAGTAGCTATCCATCCTTTGCGATGTTATAACACTTTTAGTGTATGAAGTATTGCTGTAAAGTGATAGCAATATTCCCCTTACAGCAAAGACATTCCAGAACTATTCATTCTCTCTCTCACCCCTTACCCCTACCCCCAGTAGAAGAGGTTGCTTGTCCTGTTGTGATAGGCTGGGCCGCTGTCATGATCTATGTGGATGCAGGCAAGTCCTGCTAGCAGAGACTGGAAAGGATTCCCTTATTGGTTCTATGCATTTATGGGGTCTTGACACACAATATGGCTGCACGTTTTAAAAGATCTCTTCACGCTGTAGACAGACTGTACCCCAAAATGCCCACTGAATGTTTTAATTGTTCAGAATGGCCGTTAGTAGATAGAAATGGTAAATCTATTCAAAGTGCCGACAGGTGAAATATGAACATTATTGAGCACAATAAGTTCTTTTTATCTCTGACCTGTGCAGGCTAACGAGCACCCAAATCCTACGCCCATTAGGGTCAATGGGAAAACATGTACTGACCATGTAGGAACAGGCTGGCAAGGGGACAACTGAAAATCAATTTGTAGAAACTCCTCAGATATTTAAACCCATTCTGATAGCTTGCATTTGCTTGACAACGCTGTGCTTTAATTTTTGTTTTCTCTAGATATTATGAGAATGATGTCAAAGAAGCCAGCAAGGTGAAAAAACAAATAACATTGCAGCAGCAAGTAGTGGGAAGTGTGAACCACCAAACCACAACTCAGGTCCTGTTTCAGCAATCCAGTTATCACCCACTAGCCCAGCACTCAACTGCCCTTTCCCAGTTCCAGTCTCCAGTGCAGGATTTGTGCTCTGCTTACCGTGACTCCTTGCAGGCCCACAGGCCCAGCAGCCTACTCTCTGGGAGTGCTAGCACCTCACTGCATTCTTACTCTGCTCTGCAGGCCAGCCTTCAACCTTCTGTGCAGACTCTGCCCATCCAAGGACCTATCACGATGCAGGTAGCTATAGCAACAGAACCTAGACACTGCATCTCCATGGCCTATGGCAGCAGCTATTTCAGTGGACATCACACCTACACAGCCAGATGTTTTGACAGATGACGGTCTAGAAAAATGGTGATGTGAGTAAAGTCTGAACAAAAGGCCCCATGGGATGTGAGCCAATTGCATATTTGCAGCGAAAAACACACAAAGGAACAGAATCTTTACAACTAGTCGATTCCGAAGACGTTTGCTCTTGAGACCTTTTTTAATGTGGGTGCCATTCCTGCAAAGATTGAGGTGTTGTCTTTTAATGAGACTGAGAAAAACAGAAATGCAATAACATGCATCACTTTAGGTTGTCACTTTGAAAAGCATCTTGTGTAAGAAGTTACACCCTATGGGGCTTACTAGCTTTGTCTTCCATACAGCAGGCTCCAATGAATCACAAATGCTAAGGCTTGTGATTTAAAGGGTTATTTTGAGCAGGAATGCCTGGAGGGACTTCTGGTCCATAATATCCTCCAATAAGAATGTTATTTGAAAGTGGCATTTATCCAAAGGTCTCTCTGATGGCAGCTTATTCCACTGGAAACTACCACTAAAAATGATGATACAGAAGCTTCTTGATGCTATCTGGATGAACAATCCCAGTCTGGGCAAAATCTCTCTGTAAAATGATGCTTTCCCTTTCCTTGACCTGGAGTGAAAGCAACCCAGATGACCATCAAATCCTCTTTGCCTTAAAAGTCCTCTTGGATTTGGGTGCTGTGCCACTGAACAAAACCTCTTTCTGCCTTCATGTAAAAAAAACCTCAATCTTAAATCACCTTTAGGATTTTTAAGATGCTGCTGCCTTATGTGACTGGATATAATTTGTTTAGTAAAAATGTTTACAAGCTACATCAGGGATCTAATATTACTTGAAGAAAACCCCTTGGAAGAAAATTCTTATATATACACTGAAGGGGTTCACTGCCTTCAGTTATTTTTGAGGATTAATGTCTTGTGGTCAAAGTGAAGTTTAGGACTGAAGAACTTGTACTAATGAGGAGGAGGTGGAGATTATGCCTTTATTCTAAGACTGCAATGTTAGGCTGCACAGAACTTTGGTCTTTAAATTCCATCTTGGAGCATTCTAGCAAAACTGGGTTAAGGGTACTGAAATGAGAATACCTGCTACCATGTATCCAAAGGATTATGTTTTTAAAATCATTTTGAGCTGGAACATCCTGTGTTTGGTCAAAAATTCTATGTAGGATTTGTGTAGTAATGTAGATAGTTACAAGTAACATGGAGACTTTTACCTGGGTGTAGAACACTCACTTGCTATGCAACCACCATTCCGTAGTTGCTGGAAGCCAGTATTGTTGTTTTTTTTAAAGGTTCTCAGGACAGCAGTCTAGACAATGTGCAATATGCTTTTACTCTGATTTGTGGCAAATGCTGTGTTGTTGTTTTTTTTAACTATCACGTTAGGCAGTGCTCTTTAAGTTATATCTTTAGAGAATTTAGTTTTTTAAGGGAAATGTTGGGGTGGCAGGAAAATCTCTCTCAAAAATAACCTGTCTGCTAACATTTGTTTTAATAATGAGGGTCTCCTTAAAAATATTGCATATTGTAATTTTGTGTCACACATTAAGATGACCGTGTCCTTAGCAGAACAGGCTAGGAAAGTTTAAACTCTATTTCATTTTTTAATTAAAAAAAAAAAAAACTACAAATCCTAACAAAACTGAAGAGGCAATGCCTTACAGAAATTAGTTTAGCAACTTAGAGAATTTAGTTCCCTTTTTTTATTCTGTTGTTTGTGTATTTATATGGAACTTATTTCCACAAGGTTTTAGTGTATCTTTTAATGACTGTTATAGTCATTCGGCCATTCAGCAGATTGTAAAGACCCTCTTAAACATGTGGGGAATATTGTGGTACTAGGGCATTTCTGACTGTGGAATCCATGTGTTTTTTCGTAACCTCTATAGAACAGGTCATGTGAAGTCTTGTGTTTGACAGTCTGCAGTCACTCTTTAGTGACCATTTCCACGGCTAGCTTGATGAAGATTATCCAATAAACAAAAGACCTGCATCTGACATACTTATTTGTTAATACTGTCTGTGTTCTTACAGTATATTTCTCTGAAAAAGGGCCAGTGAACTTCTGCCTTGCACAAAGTAATCCCTTGGTCCAGTATCGGTGTATAGAAGCTATAGCTGTCAACAGTGTTTCCTGGGACACAACACAAAAGTACTCTTGACAAGTGTGATACACAGGATGAATTAACAAATGGTATTTCCATGGTTTGGGAAAGCTACACAGGAAGGCTTTGCAAAAAAGGAATTGTAAAAGATCAGGGAGGTGCTACTCACTGCCTGGGAAGTGAGGAACTATTCCATGCGTAAGATGTAGCATCATACAAGGAAGCAAGAAGTGAATCAGGGAAGCAATCTAAGGAGCAATTAGAAATGATGCAGCAGGACTGAGGGCATGTGGTGAAATGACAGTTTATGATGATGTGATCAATATATTTCTTGGGCATCCTATCACACTGCTTATGTGATTTTAATTCTAAATTGGAGAGAATGCCTCTGCAATTTCTTAATTTCCTTCATGGTCACTTTTCTCTATACATGTCCTTTCCCTGGGTTCTCTCAATTCTGCTGTTTGTGTCCTGTGCATAGGATGAGCACCAAAACAAATCTCTGAAAGAAGCATATAGAGATTTCTCGGAATAGATTAGCTAAAAAGCCCAACGTTGCCTCTTGTTTTGGGAGAACATACCTTCTGCAATGCCTCTGAATGCTGGCAGGAGTTTCACTTTAATTTCCTGGCTAGTGTACATTTAAGCCACACCTAATTTTGTGTGTGAATTTCCTTTAGTCTTTAATGAAAATATGCCACCTCTGGGAGTAGCTAAAGTAGGAAAGCTCAGACAACTGTAATGTAACTGTAAACCTGATTCTATCATTATGGCACTTAAAGGGACTTACATGGGTGCACAAAAAGCTGGGTGAGTTTTTAAAGCTTAATGGATGTAATAACTCTTTCAAAGCCCACACTTGTGCCATTTAGTGCAGTCAGTCACAGCCTATCCAAGCACTAAAATACTCACACAAGCTGATAAAGTCATAACTTCCAAGCATATATCACATAAAGGGTAGCAGCTAAGCTTGCTGTAAATGCCAACTCAAAAGGGCTTTGGATATGAATAGAAAGTGATAACTTGGGTCACAAAACAGGAATTTTTTAAAATTTCACTGGTAATTTTTTAAAAGATAGAAGTGGGTTGCAAAATTAGCTGAGAAAATGCAAAAGCTATTTTTTCTTAACACTTGAGTCTTGATATGGTGTATATGGGGGAAAAGCGTTCCAGTGATTAGCAAGCCTGGAAGACTACAATGAGTTCGCTAATCAAGGTCTTTATGCTTTAGAGCCAAAAGAGAAAACTAAATAAGGAATGTCTATAATATCTAATGTTTTGAGATATAATGGCCTTGACTATTCCCCAGAGCTTGATCTCTCTGTTCTAGCCACTGTCCAAAATACTTCAAATAAAGTTATTTACAGTTAAAAGTTTAGTACTCCTGGATCAAAGATAAATTAATGCTGAGGGTTTGATGAACATTACCAGCAGATATTAAGGGCTATGGCTTTATTGTGAGCTTGAACATGATGGCATTTTTGCTTAATAAGTAGTCTTTGATCTGTTTTTTTTATATAAATGTCAGAATCTGTTCCTCACTGTACTTTTGGTGCTTATTGACAGCACTGTGAAGGCAAAAGGAAATAAAGATATTTCATTCATTGTCAATCACCCTTTTAAACATATAGTCAAGTCTTTAAACAACTTGCTGAAGTTGGAATATTTAAAACATCCTTGCAAAATTCTCACTGCTCCTCACTTAGGGTAAGTAATTTTTTATTTATTTATTTTATTTTGGACAGGTGAAAATCACTCTTGCTCACCTCCACCAAAGGGGCAGTAAAATATAATGTGCACAATCTTACATGGCATTTTAAGACACAGCAGGAGACATAATAAGCAAGAAACTACTTTTCCCTGAATTAACTTCTGTCTCACTCTAAGGAACATCTCCCTCTACTGCCTCCTTACCTGCCCATATATTCTTTTGAGGTTAGGTAGTAGCACTGAATTACTGTGAGTACTACCGCAGGTGTCAAATGTCTCCTTAGTGTAAAAGACAAGGTGAGGTGAGTGTCCTGCTTTAAAAAGCACTTCAATAAATCCTCAAAAATCTGCCTAATTTTCCTGGCAAATCAGACTGCCTTGCAAATTGGTCTGAGTGTCTGATCTTTTGTCAACAGGCATAAGTTTTTTGCTCCCTGACCTTTGGCAGGGCATGCACTTTCTTCAAAACCACAACTTTTGGAAATGTGGCTTTAATTCTTTGGGGGTTGAAATGCTCTGTGAGAGTTCCCAAGCAGCTCTGTCTTCATGAGACACATTTTAAAGCTAGCAAGGATCATTGTTTGGAACCATCTTGCCGGTATTTAAACTTCCAAACCCCAGTCTCCCAACTCCTTTATTAAAGCATCAGTTCTTTGCATGTTTTTAAGGTCCTTTATATCCAGCTGTTGGGACTTGTTTCGAAGCAGGTTTCTTCCCCCCTCCTCCCCCAACCCTCATGGCAGGGTTCCATCAACAGAATTGTGATTACAACACCACCATTTGGTTCCATTTACACTCTGAGACAGAGCTTTGTTTTTGAACCAGAGTGGGAGGGGGGTAACCATGTTGTAGTCAGGTCCCCAAGAAATCAAATTCAAACCTTATCACATTCCTATATGGATCCCAAGAATCAATTCCTAAGACTAAACTTTAACTTGCTCTTGCTTTTACTATTCCTCAGCATAAGCAAATGTTCTGCTTTGAATGAAAATCAACTCTCCAAACACCTTCTAAATAGTGTTGAGTGGCCTGGGCAGGACAGGATTAATATAGACATACCTGATCTTAAAAACTTTTGCCGTATAGCAATGTCAGTTAGAGGAGTGGAGGCTTTTTGTGATATTTTTATGCCAGCAGAAGCCCTACTGTGGATACAGTTACACTAGAAAACAAGTGATTTGTTGTTGCATAGCTTAGTTTGTTCAGGGAACTGATATAAGCTATACTGGCAAAAGCACATCAAGCTGTGTCAATACTAGGAGGATTTGCCAGAATAGCTATATTGGCAAACTTCTTTAGTAGAGACCACTGCCTAAACCCCTCCCCAAGCACCTTCCTATGTATCTGTGACCCTACTTCCTCACCTCTGGATTATGGGACAACCCTATTTCTGGGGCTTTGTAGCCTCTGGTGACCCTTCTACATAGCCGGGAAAACTAAGAGCTGGAGTTGAAGGCTAATTTGTCAAGCGTGGAAGTAGTTAAGGAATACAACCTCTGCCACAGCCTGCTGGCATAAAAGCAGAAGGGACTGCAGGGAAGGGAGACCAGGAGTGGTGAGTTGGGCCTTTGGAACCGCTTTAAGCCTCTGAGGACATGACTGGACAGTGAGCACTAGGCTCCTGCAGTATTAGTCATTTCCACTTCCCACTTTTGTGCAGTAACCAAGTGGGGAAATGGGAAGAGAAGAAGCTTGTGTAAATACAGGACAAAACAAACATCTGTGCTTTAGTCATGTGGCTAGATGTGATGGGGCTAACCATCTGGCTCCAGATGAAAATGTGAAAACGTCCGCACAAGAACCGAAAAAGTTCATTATCCATAATGCGCACAGTCATTTCTTAGCAACAGAACCCCCTGCCCCCAAGCATGAGTTCCAAGTGACTAGCATAGCTGAGTGTACCCGCACCACCAGCATATTGCTTCCTACAACAGGCCAGGGGCAGCTTTGGAAAAATGTTTTCTTGTCCTTAGAGCTTTGCTGGACAATAGAACATATTAATGGCCCAACCCTTCCAGTAATGAGTTGCTGTTGTCTTCGCTAAGCTTTGTCTGTTAGTGTCCCCTGCTAATTTCTGTTCTTGTGAGCTGTGGAATTTGTCTTGCAGTGGAGTATAAAATGCTCAGTTCATTCCAGACTTAAATTTTCCCTTGTCATAGTGACCCTGTGAGGTGCATGAGTGTTGTTAACCCCCATCTTGCACATACAGAAACTAAGGTAAAACGGTTACATAACTTGCCCAAGGCCAAAGAGAGCTGGAACTGGAATGGAGTTTTGCTGGTGTATGCCTGTCCTGTGTTCAGATCACTAATGACGACCAGGTAGGTGCATTCTTCCTTTCTCTCTGCTGGAGCAGCTTATAGGTTCAAGCAATACAACAGCACCTGTGTTCACAGCTACTATTGCCATCACTTTACAGTGGTAAATGTGGGAGTGGGGAGCCAGCTATATTGTTAATACTGTCCTCTTACAAATGTGACCATAATCTGTCGGCTTTCTAGGAAGCGTATAGATCTAATGGCACTTTGGGGAATGAGTAGGGGATAGATAACTCCACTATCCTAGCCAGCATGCTCTTCTTTCAAGAGTAACAAGTTGCAATGTCCAAGGCCCGAGGCCTTATTCTGCACAAAATACACTGTTTACCTGCAGTTGCCACACTGAGTCTTGGGCAATCACTTATGTCTTGGGTATGATAGGCACAGTATAATTCAAATCCTATTTTAGATTCACAAACAAAAACTTAATAGTTTAGGTTTTTGATGAGTGTGTACATCTTGGCATTTCCTAGCTGGAGAATTCTTGACTTTGCAACCTTTTAATCCTTAACTTTGTATTTCCTGTTTTGTTTTTGTTTTTTTATAGTTCATTCATGTGAGCAACCTTAACTAATGTTCACTGAAGCTTTTGTTTGTGAATGTCCTTAGTTTTTTAAATAGAAAATCTCTTATTTGAGTGCTATTTAAATAAAGCACTTATACAATGAAGACAACAAATGTGTATTATTGCCATTATCTTTGTGATGGTGCCATGCTGACCAGTATATTGAAAGTAATTAAACTGTACTCAAACAAAACATGATTTTTTTTATGCAAAATCAGTTTTACATCCACTTCTAAATGACATTTTAAAAAACCCTCAAAGTTGAATAGGGTTTCATATCTATAATTTCCTGCGCTTTTTAAAGATAACTAAGCAATTTTGATTTGGTAAGAAGCCATAAACAACGTACATGAACAATATCATCCTCAAACAGTCATAGTCTACTGATGACCACAGTTGATGGTGTTGCACCAGGCAGCAATATTCAATATTATAGCTGCTGTTCATGTAACTTTTCATGCAACACTTTTGGGGGGGAAATACCAAACAATTACTCTTTGAAAAGAAACAATGTAACATATGACAGTACAACCCCAAAAGAGCAGAGCAGAAGCTTATCCAACCCATCTGCTGTCATTATAAGGTAGGTGCATAGCTGGTTGAAAGACCATACTTGCAGTAGTTACCAAGGGTTTCCTGTCAAACTGGGAGGCACTACCTAGTGGAGTCCTGGAGGGGTCAGTCTTGGGTCTGGTGCTATTCAATACTTTCATTAATGATTTGGATAATGGAGTGGAGAGTGTGCTTATAAAACTTGCAGATGACACCAACCTGAAAGGGGTTGCAAGCACTTTGGAGGACAGGATTAGAATTCAAAAGGACCTTGACAAATTAAGGAATTGGTATGAATTCAACAAGATGAATTTCAATAAAGATAAGTGCAAAATACTTTACTTAGGACGGAAAAATCAAATGCACAAAATGAGGGTGTACTGCTGAAAAGGATCTGGAGGTTACAGTGGATCACAATTGAATATATGTCAACAATGAGCTTCAGCTATGAAAAAAGGCTACTATCATTCTGCAGTGTAATAACATGAGCATCATATCTAAGACACACGAGGTAATTGTCCTGTCTAACTGGCAATGGTGAGGCCTACTTGGAGTGCTGTGTCCAGTTCTTTAGGAAAGATGTGGACAAATTGGAGAGTCCAGAGGAGAGCAACAAAAATGATTAAAAACCTGACCTATGAGGAAAGTTTAATTTAAAAAAAAAAAAAAAACCTGGGCACATTTAGTCCTGAGAGAAGACTGAGGGGAGACCTGATAGTCTTCCACGTATGTTAAGGGCTATTATGAAGAGCATGGTGATAAATTGTTCTCCATGTCCACTGAAGGTAGGACAAGAAGTAATAGGCTTAAGCTATGGCTACACTGGCGCTTTACAGCCCTGCAACTTTCTCGCTCAGGGGTGTGAAAAAACACCCCCCTGAGCGCAGCAAGTTACAGCTCTGAAAAGCGCCAGTGTTAAACAGTGCCCCAGTGCTGGGAGCCGTGCTCCCAGCACTGTAAGCTAATCCCCTCAGGGAGGTGGAGTACCTGCAGCGCTGGGAGAGCTCTCTCCCAGCACTGGTGCTGCGACCACACTCACACTTCAAAGCGCTGCCGCGGAAGCGCTTTGGAGTTTCGAGTGTAGCCATACCCACAATCTACAGCAAGGCAGATTTAGCTTAGATATTGGGAAAAGCTTTCTAACTATGAGTAGTTAAGCTCTGGAATAGGCTTCCAGTGAGGTTGTGGCATCCCCATGATTGGAAGTTTTTTAAAGACCAGTTGGACAAACACTTGTCAGTGATGGTCTGATATGCAGTGTAGTTGTAACTGTGTCGGTCCCAGGATGTTAGACAAAGTGAGTGAGGAAATATCTTCTATTGGACCAGCTTCTGTTAGTGAGAGAGACAAGCATTTGAGCTACATGGAGCTCTCTTTCAGCTTTGGGAAAGGTACTCCCAGAATCACAGCAAAATGCATGATGGAACAAATCGTTTAGCATAAGTAGTTAGCACCTATGGTTAACTGGTCCTGCCACAGCACAGGGGGCTGGACTTGATGACTTGTTGAGGTCCCTTCCAGCCCTACATTTTTATGATTACAGCTCCTCCTGTGACCCTTCTTAATAATGTTATGGTAGTCTGAGGGGAAATTGGTTATCATAGGCAGCTGTTGCCAAGATAACCAGGGCAAGAGTGACTTTCTCTAAGTCTTCAAATGACTTGGAGGGAGGGAGTGGCTGATTATCTCTAGTGTTGTAATGTTTCAGCTCAGGCAGCAGTAGCACGGAGTCACAAATTTGCACTGTTTGGGGGGAGGGAGGAGGAGAAATTAGGCTTTTCTGATTTTTTTGGTTTTCCCAAACTTCGTAATAACCCAGCAATGTACAAACTGGAGGTTCTTCTACACTGACAGGGTATACCAGACCTTCTGAGGCCCCCTGCTGTGGAGGCCTCGTGGCCCTGCCACGTCCCACCCCAAAAAAGGGCAGTGGAGAGGGTCTTCCAAGCTACCTAGAGTGGCTGTGTCCCATACAGCCAATTGGGGCCCAGCAGCATAGTACACCTCTACCCCGATATAATGCTGTCCTCGGGAGCCAAAAAATCTTACCGTGTTATAGGTGAAACCGCGTTCTATCGAACTTGCTTTGATCCACTGGAGTGCGCAGCCCCGTCTCCCCCGGAGCACTGCTTTACTGCGTTATATCCGAATTCGTGTTATATCAGGTTGTGTGTTATGGGGTAGAGATGTATAAGAAGACCAGCAGGGCCAGAGGGAATCTCAGACAGGGCAGCGCTGCCAGAAGCCAGGGAGAGCGAGAAGGAGCCTTGAGCTGGTTGCTGGAACCTGGAGTATAGGAGTGGGCAGGCCTGGGGACCACCCACTCCCTTTTAGCCACTGGGGGGAAGTGGCCTGGACACTGAGGCACCCCAGAGGGGGAACTGAACTACAGTGGCCCAACTGGAGAGCTGTAGCCAGGAAGCCCAAGAGGGCGAAGACATTGTCTCCAGGGAGGGAGCCCTGGAGCACTGCTCTCCCAGAGCAGGGACAATCTGAGCGAGAGAGTGCAAGGACATGCACTCGGACAAGGGGATGCTCATGAGAGGTGAGTGTACCCTGTTACACACACACACACACACAATTAATGGCTGGAATTTGTTTGAAAATCGGCATGTTTACAAAAAAAGCATTCCAAAAAAGGTGGGACACTGAGGTACAGATCATGTAAAAACAGAAAAAAATGATGCAATCTTAACTCTTTCACTACTGAGAGACCATAATTTGCCAAATACCTGTTATCTCAGATTTGAGAATGTTGGTTAGTTGACTTGGGTCATACTTAAGGACAGAGACTGAGACACCTGGCATATCATGCTATGTGCCCTCTTGCAAATTGCTACTGTGCCTCAGTTTCCACATCTGTAAACTGGAGATAATTACCCAAGTTCAAGAGGCATGTTGTGAAATGTAATGTTTGTGAAATGCATTGTGTTCCTGCTGATAAATGCACTTTAGTATATTTCTATTGGTCAGAATAAATTTTTATATAATTGTAACTTGTTCCAAGTTTTAATTTAGATGCTCAATATTTGGGCTTAGTTTACCTATCAGTGCTTCTAATTCCATTATTCAGAATGCTGGTAAGATCTGAATCCCCTGGCCACTGGCATGGAACAAGTATTCCTCTCCCGCACCTCCCCGCAAAGTTAGTGTTCAGAATGAAAGTGGATTTCCCATGGTGTAACATTTCTCAGAGGTAGTTTTCTCCCATACACACTTTGATCAATTGCCTGCAGGGATTTTCCCAGTCCCTTCCTTAATTGCATCACAGCATGTTAACATTCCTTCAATAGTAAGAGCCTTCACAAGGCTAATAAAACATCAAAATTAAAAATATAAAAGCATGTTTGAATGTAGAGGGTAGGAACAGTGATTATCTTTGCATTCAGTTGGCTGCAGCCTGTTAATGTGTAAAATAGAATTTCTAATTACTTTTCTTCTGTAAATATATTTCCTTCCCTGTTTCATGATTCTAAATTAATCTGTTTTTAATAGTGGCATTTCCAGAATTGATGGTTAGGGTGAGTGGAATTATAATTAGCTTGACATACAACTTGCTTGTTGCCAGTACTGGAATTTTGGCCAAATATTCCTGACCAGAGTTCAAATTCATCCAACTTAAGTTGGATCAAAAAATTAATTTCACTTGGGCATCTTTTCATCTGTTCTTTGGTATCAGGTGTATAACCTTTGGAAAATACAAACACTACCTAGTCAAACTATCTCCAAATTAAATAAGAGAAAAGCATGAGCTAGGTACCCACCTTTACCCTCTCACATAAATTCTACCCTGATAAAACAGCATTGACATAAATGGACCTGATTTACGCCAGCGTGAGGGTAACGTGGCCCTTTGATTCTAACTTTCCATGAAGGTCTGAATGCATAATGTGGCTCTGAGCTCTCTCTATTTAACTCCCACCTCTCTACAACTGTATTTCTATGTGTATCCATATCCAAGCCTCTAAGGTATGTTGTGTGACTAAATTTCATGTTTACATAATGTATTTCCTATGCTCATGCATCATTCTTTTCCAGTAATAATGTGAGCTATTCTCACTCTTAAATAGCTTTACAACTTGTTTTAGTGTGTGGATCATATGACCTTTAACTTTTGTTTCCCTGTGCAAGTTAATAGCTAGTTGACGTTGAAATGCCTAAAAACTGAAATCATTATTCATGGGCTGGAGAAGGACTTTCCACAGAGGTTTACAGCAGTGTTACAAGTTTTCATACAGCAATCTATTAAGTTAAGTAACACTTTGTATAGCTGGCAGAGTGTCTGAGTGACTGCTCCAGGGGACCTGCACTAGAGGGCTGACCCCCTCAGCCTTGGGAAATTGTGATGGTGATTTATGTCCCCATTGTTGACAGTCATGCTCAGAAACTGATGAGCTGCTTTCAAAAAATCAGGTCTGGAGGTGGAGGATAGTGAGGATATGGAGGAGCATTCTTGGTGAGAGGGGTAGGAAAAATCAATGCACTGCCATCATTTAACAATATGATTGAGGAGGCTGAATTTCAACAGAAGCTTGTGGATCAGAAAAGCTATTTGTTGTTAGCAGCAGAAGACCGTTCCAACCATGCACAGCTTTCAGATCTGACTCCAGTTTCACCAATTAAAGTTCAGCATCTTTTCTAACAAGCGACAAAGAGTCCTGTGGCACCTTATAGACTAACAGA
>NW_020665189.1:18072109-18086964 GCF_002925995.2 Terrapene triunguis
TAAACTTTCTGTAGAACTTTTAAACCATCCTATGGAACACTATGCCAGAAATATAGAAAATTATAGCCCAGATATAGTGGGTCAGAGGTAGCCTTAAAAAATATACAGAAAGTTTCACTATTATAGAAGACTTCAGTAAGTGTTGTTTCCATTTCAACTCTTGAAGCCCATGTACTTTATGTAGTCAGCTAAGTCAGTCAAGGACAGACTGGTCAACTTGTGAGAAGTCTGGATAAAAAATCCAAAATATAAATACTAAATTGTGTTTAACAATTATCTGGGTTTCATGAACCTATGACACTTAAAAAATCTAATTCACCATGAAAGCCATTTTTAAACCTGTTTTGCATTCGGATGGAACAATGAAACACTTGCCTATTTCACATCTGATAATTATGTTACAAAAACTGCAGGGGGAAGGCTTGCTTTAAAATCCTGCCTTTTATCTCTTCTCCCCCCCCCCCCCAATCTAAAATTTAATGAAAACATTTCTAGTGGTCCCTTAGGTTTTGTAAAGATAAAGCCCAATGTTCCGTGCTGTAATTAACCTGGCAATATTCCTTTAAGTTTCATGGAGTGCCTCTGAAGGATGGTTAGAGACTTACCTCTACTAGTTTTCCACCAGCAATCTCTGCAGTATGATGGTAGTTAGGGAAATCAACAACCACTTTCCCACCTTCCATTTTAACAGTTGCCTGTAATGGAAATTTGTTTATCATTGTCTTGATTTCTTGGGCTTTATTGTGCATGACTGCTTTTCAACAGCCTCTAAAGAAAATAAGATGTGAGCGAACCCATGTGCTACAGACAGTATTATATATTCTCAGACACTAACAAGACCAGAATCCTAGTTCTTAAATATAAATTCTCACAGCTTAAGCTAAAATAGATGTAGCTAGCAGTAGTAGCAAGTAACATATCGTCTCTTTGAGCCAGTCACTGACACAGTATATCCAGAGACAGAAGGGCTGTAGAGTACTCTTTTCATAGCCAGTCCTCATAGTGTTGGCAAAAAGAACAGGAGTACTTGTGGCACCTTAGAGACTAACAAATTTATTAGAGCATAAGCTTTCGTGGGCTACAACCCACTTCTTATGCATCCGAAGAAGTGGGTTGTAGCCCACGAAAGCTTATGCTCTAATAAATTTGTTAGTCTCTAAGGTGCCACAAGTACTCCTGTTCTTTTTGCGGATACAGACTAACACGGCTGCTACTCTGAAACCTCTCATAGTGTTGGTCTCTCTCAGATAACTAGGCTTGTCCAAGCTTGTAAGGCAAAAATGACTTAAGACCAGTCAGCCATAATTAGAAAAATAGTGGTTTTCAAGGTAAAAAATGAGCTGACTTCTTTCACAGACGAGAGGGAAACCCCCCTGTCAGCTTTGCATTTTGTGTTATATTGAAGGAAGCATTTCTCACATGAGAACCATTTTTTGTCTTAACTACCCCACTCGCATCTTTGGCAGCCCAAAAGGATCCACATGTTAAAGTGTCTCTGGGATAGAGAAAGGGGATGGGTAGCATTTGTAACATTTCAACTTTAGATGAAGAGTTTGCAGTATATGAAAGTAACTCTCCTTGTAACTGTACGTATGTTAAGTCTCAAGGGTTGTGCAAAAAGCCAAACATTTCTGGCTTTACAAAACTCCAGTCAAAATGTAGAGGAAACAATGTTATGCTTGACAAACCAATCTAGAAATCAGGAAATAGGGGTTCGGGTCCCAGTTTGGTGTCACATTTCCCCATGTGATGGTTGGCTTTCCTATTGTTAAAAATGAATAATACTTCTATTTGGTACTTGCATCCATTATTTTTGAGATGCTCAGATATTATGAGTTTATTCTTTCAACACCTCCCTGAGATAGGGAAATATTACCCCCATTTTATAGATGAAGAATAGAGCAAGTGATTTGTTCCAGGTCATTTAGGAAGATTGTGGCAAAGCCAGATATTAAATCTGTCTTCTGAGTCTCTAGGCAGTGCCTGGAAGACCAGGCCATCCTTCCTCATATCTAAGAAATGTGAGGCTTGCTTCATGCCTCTTGTAAATTTTGATGGGAAATAGAATCATTATTATAGTAGTGGTCTATATAGTGAAATACATTGGAATATATAGGGCCAGGCTGCATGGATTTACAAAGGAGGAAATGAGAGCACCCTTGCATGGGTCAAGCACAATGGGAGTCCTGGTGCTGAGTGTGTGCCTGGTCTCCACAGAGCTAGGGTTTTGTCAGCACTAGATTGTAGAAAGGAGGCAGGGATATAACTTTTCCCCACTTTCTACCCCGGTCACTGAAGGAAATCTGGCATGGAAGGCAGAAGGTAATGAACTGTTATGGGTGGGGTGGCAGTTGTTGTTACTATGAGTTCTGAGAGCCAGTGTACCTGCTTGAGGCACGGGCCCTTCTTGGGCTGTCATTCTACCGTTTTTTTTTTTTAATGTGACAATGTTCAAGTTCAAACTAAACTCTTTGAACTGGCTGCACATTGGCCTGAAAATCAAGAGATTTAGAAGTCTCTACAGCAGAGGTGGGCAAACTACGGCCTGAGGGACCATCCTGCCCAGCCCTTGAGCTCCTGGCTGGGGAGGCTAGCCCCTGGCCCCGCCCCCTCCGCCTCAGCTTGCCATGCTGCCAGTGCTCTGGACGGCGGGGCTGCAAGAGCCGCCGGGTGTAGTGTATTAAATTGCTCCCCTTAGGAATGTGCTTACGGAGCACCAGGACTGGCAGCTGTAAGTAGTACCCCATAAGTAGCACATTCCTACGGGGAGCAATTTAATACACTACACCAGCCCTCCATACACTTTCAGAACCCCGATGTGGCCCTCTGGCCAAAAAGTTTGCCCACCCCAGCTCTATGGGCATATTTAGAAATAGATTTATGTTCAAAAATATAGTGGGTAGATTAAAAACAATACAGGGCATCTCTTCGTATGTGTCAGGATTATGGCATTGACAAAATCCCTCAGATGGATCATACCACATGCTATGGACCATTGTCCCCTAAATTATGGAATAGACTAGGCAACTAAGTTACTATTGAAACAACATTAAACCATAGGACTAAATTAATTTACCTTGAACTTTTTACCTCCCATTGTCTCCATGTCGGCTTCCTTGCCAATGGTGAATTTGTTGGTCATGGACTGACCTGTGGGGTAGATCTGGGTCCAGACAAAGTCATTTCCATTCTGTGCCACTTCTGTGACAATCTTGAAATTCCTTCCCTTTTCAATGATATCACTGGGGATACCTACCCAACGGAAACACAGGTTTTTAAAGCTAATATCCCATTAATCATATTTTCTTCTGTATTTAAGGAAAACAATGGTCTGTGGTTTCCTCTATTGAGAAATTCATGACTGATTACATGGCTCCCCACTCTTTTACATTGGTGTCATAGTTAAAAATGCTGGAAGCACACTTTGGAAGCAGTGAGACCTCAACCCTGTAGCTAGATGCAGCTCGAGACTGTGAAAGATTGTTTGGAAAGGGTCCATGGTCGGGGGAGGGTGGTGGTAAATTTTTCAGCTGTCTCTCTATCCAGTCTATACACATGTACGCACATGAAGTTACATGTGCCCAAAGTTTTTTTTTCTGTACTTTGTAGGGAAAAAACCTATTACATTCTAATATTTACATATGCCATTTAAATAGTTGAACACTTGCCTGAATACAAACATTTACACTTACAGAACCCAGTTACTTCCATGGATTTTACAGGTGCCTGCACCGGCCTTGGCTTTTTAAAATTTCATATGGAGTTAGGGTACACTCAGGCACCTACTCCTGTAGAGGGCAGTCACAAGTTTGTACTAGCACAAGTGGAGCGTGAGGTTTGAATATTGGGCCCCCTAATTCATTGTATTACAAGTACCTTTGGGCCTGATTCTGCTCCCACTAAACTCAGACTTTAGTAGGAGCAGGCCTGAGCTTTGCTGTAGATGATGATATTCTGAAGATGTGATTGAAAGCTGCATGGAAGAAAATGAATCAATGAAGGTATAACCCACTTGCTAGCCAGGGGCTGGCAGATAAGATGCTCAGCACTTTCTGATAGGTATCAAACACCCTCAACACCTGGGAGGAGCAAGCCTCAAACCTTTGCATTGTTTATCTAGTAGTTTATTAAAACTCGTTAAGATTCATTGAGAAAAATCTCCAGTATATACTCACCAATACACTTCACAAAGGCATCATAGTTGTCTTCACTTTCCACTTCATATCTGCCCGTGAAAGCCATGTTACCTTAGAGATGTGGCTGGTGCACTGGAGCAGCTGTTGCGATGAAGAAGTTTGGCTGGGTGCAAACAGGCTCAAAGCTCTCACTTTATAAACCTTCCCAAGCTGCTCAACCCCACCCCCTGATCATTCCACCTGTCAACCACACCCCTCCGACTGAAATAGAGTCTCTGAGTCACTAGCCTGGGTGTTGTTGACCCTCATGAAAGTGCCCATTTATAATTCTATGATGACTCCTTGTCCTTGGTTTATATGGCTGGAGGGATCAGTTGTGTTTTTTTTTTTTTTTTTTTTTTTTCAAATGCAAGTGCTGTCCCTTGCTGCTGGAATTTATTTTAAAAAAAAGAACCGCAGATTAATTTGTTTGAAATAAATCCGTTATTTTGTGGATGATGTATTTGCAAAATATCCGGTTTTGACTGCTTCTGATTCAGTGTATGTCCATAAGCAAGTCACTTGATTTCTTTGACTTCCCTCTTCGTAAAAGGGGATGATAATACAATACCTGCCTGTATGAAGGGCTTCAAGATCCTAAGAAGAAAAAATGCTTATTATTGACTCTTAGTACCATGGATTCTGCCAAGGAGAAGGAATTATAAATGTTTGTTCCTCAAAGATCTTGTCCCATTAGAGTGCATGCTGCAGTGAGAGATGCCTGGTATCTCAGGGGGCTACATCTCTCTCATCCCTTAAGCCTTCCTCCTAGAATCCAGCCCTGACCGGCAGCATCCCAGGAGCAGAAGATATAGCAGGCAATGCTGCTTCTCCCCTTTGAGGCTCTGTCCAGCCAGGGCAAGATTTGATCCTGGCTGGACAACTGTAGTGCCTCCTCAAGCATTCAGAAGTCATGAAACAGGTCTCCTCAAAGTCATGAGACTGTAAAAAGTAAGTCTTGGGTTCTTATTATTTACCTTCTGGTTTCAGAGCTTTTAGGTTGCACTCGAATCATGTTTTCCCACTTTGCTCACCAAGCATGTAGTCTAATTTTTTAATATTTTTTAAAGAATAAAACAGATTATAATGTTATTTCATAATTCTGGGAGCTGAAGCTTTAAGAAAAACATCAAATATGAGATTAGTTTTAAAATTGCAAGAGTTGACAACCCATAACCTCCTTCTATTACCCCCAAGTAATTCACAAATCCTAATTTGCCAGTGGCAGAATGTGACGTTGCACCCCATAATGCTTTATAGAAATATGCTTGCATGTAAATATGACATAACTGGAATATGTTTTATGCTAGATATGCCATGTAACGTATCTCTGCAAAGGTTATGATCTACTGGATATATTCATCCTATTTGCATGCATGTGTCATTTTTGTATTGGAAGTTATGAATATTGGCTATGTACTTGTTTGATTTTAAGTAGCCTCAGTGAAGCAGTTGGTCAGCTTCTTGAGAAAAGACTATTCTCAGTAAGTGCCCAGTCAAGAAATACTTAAGCTAACAATGAACTATGAGAGATGCCAATCCACATCTGAGCTTTCCTGGGAATGTGGCAGCCTGTAAAGTTCTGAGTCATGCATGGACATGTGACTTGCCCATGTGACTCCAAAACTCCATCTTTCAGCTGGATTCTGCATAGGAGAGGAGAAGGGGTTTCCACCCACAAGAGAGAATCTATTTAAGCCCCTGGAAACCCCTCCATTTTGTCTTCAGCTGGCTCAAGAGAGAGTCTCTCCACCCCAAAGGATGCCTGAAAGAAACTGGAACAAGGGACAGTAACTACAGGGGTATGAGTGATTGCTGGACCCAGACTAGAAAGAGGCTAGTCTGTAAAAGAGGCTTATTGGAACATCTCTGAGGGTGAGATTTACCTGCATTTAGTTTTTTTACTGTATTAGGCTTAGACTTGCATGTTTTATTTTATTTTGCTTGGTAATTCACTTTGTTCTGTCTGTTATTACTTGGAATCACTTAAATCCTACCTTTTGTATTTAATAAAATCACTTTTTAACTTATTAATTAACCCAGAGTATGTATTAGTACCTGGGGGGTGGGGGTGGGGGCAAACAGCTATGCATATCTCTCTATCAGCGTTATAGGGGGCAAACAATTTATGAGTTTACCCTGCATAAGCTTTATATAGGGTAAAACGGATTTATTTGTGGTTTGGACCCCACTGGGATTGGGTATCTGAGTGCTGGAGACAGGAGCACTTCTTAATCTGTTTTCAGTTAAGCCTGCAGCTTGTGAGGGACATGGTTCATACTTGAATCTGTGTTTGCAGCAGGCAAGCGTGTCTGGCTCAAACAAGGCAAGGTCCTGAAGTCCCAAGCTGGCATGAAAAACAGGCTCAGAGGTAGTCTAGGCACATCAGGTGGCAGTCCCAAAGGGGTTTCTGTGATCCAACCTGTCACACAGAAACTATACATTAGAGTCTTTTAAAATGTTTGGTTAATGTAAGGCCTCCTGGATCAGGTCCTATTCCTTAAATATATTTGCTATTTGTATTTTAAGGGTCTGTACCCTTTGAGAACAAAATTCTCCTTTTCAGTCCCTGTTGGTGGGGGTCTCTCACATTCTGCCTTGGTTCTTCATGAATTACAGACGTCAAGTGGAATATAGAACATGCAATAACTATCTACACTGCAGATAATCAAGCTTTTTAGTTGGAAACTTAGATGATCAAACAAGAAACAACCTATTTCCTTCTCTAAAGTCTGATGGCATGTAATGTTAAGTATTACTAATAACAATGGAAGGTACAAATCTTTCAGATGGATATGTGACTTTTCAAGTTGAAGTCCCATTTAAAATTGCTTGCTGTGCTGGATGTTCCTGCTGGTAAAGTAATTTACTAGAATAGATGCAGAAAGTGAACATGTGAGTGGCTTAAACAAAATCAAACAAGGCATTCTTCCACATACACTTCTCCTCACTATTCACTCAGCTTCAAAGTGCACCATGCTGGGTAGTGATGGGCTAGTAGAGTGCTTGTCATGACAAAAGATGTGCCATCTGCTGTCTGAGAGGGTTTTTTTTTTTTTTTTTTTTAAAGTCTCTGTATGAAAAAGGGAAGAGGTCTATGTACTTCTCTGTGAATTTTCTCCACATTCTGTGGCTACCATTCAAAACACAGATGTATCAGAACACTCAGGGCACATCTACACAGGCAAAGTTACAGCGCTGCTCAGAGACCACTGAAGGGAAACTGCTGTTGTGTGTTCACACTGTCTACTGCCTGCGCAGTAGCGTGCTCACACTTGCGGCACTTGCAGCGGTATTTGAAGCACTGCACTCTGGGCAGCTATCCCATGGAGAACCTCTTTCTCTTCTGCCCCTAAGAGTTGTGGGATGGCGGAGGGGGTCGTGGGGCATCCTGGGTCCTGTCCCAATGACCCATGATGCATTGCTTCGCATCCCAGAAATTCCTGTTCTTCCATCCGCATTTGGTGCCATCTTTCAACGGTTTGTGTACTGTGCACTCTGCCTCTTTGGTCTGCAGGAATGGATCCCGAACTGTTGACCAGCATGCTGCTTGCTCTGACTAACGCGTCACAATTGGCAGTGGAGTTTTTCCTTAAACTACAAAGGCAAGAGGAGGGCGACATTGATCTCATCACGCATAGTAGCTATGACATGAGATTGCTTGTGGCATTCACGGAGGTGCTGACCACAGTGGAATGCCGCTTTTGGGCTCAGGGAAACGAGCACTGAGTGGTGGAATCACATCATCATGCACGTCTGGGATGATGAGTAGTGGCTGCAGAACTTTCGGATGAGGAAAGCCACATTCATGGGACTGTGTGATGAGCTCGCCCCAGCCCTGTCGTTGGAGAAGCACGTGGCGATTGCACTGTGGAAGCTGGCTACTCCAGACTGCTACCGATCAGTCGCTAACCAGTTTGGAGTGGCAAAGTCGACCATTGGACTCGTGTTGATGGAAGTGTGCAGGGCCATTAATCGCATCCTGCTCCGAAAGACTGTGACTCTGGGCAATGTGTGTGACATTGTAGATGGCTTTGCACAAATGGGCTTCCCTAACTATAGAGGGGCACGCATATTCCAATTCTGGCACCAGACCACTTAGCCACTGAGTACATTAATCTCAAGGGTTATTTCTCTATGGTTCTCCAGGCACTTGTGGATCACTGTGGGTGTTTCACAGACATTAATGCAGGCTGGTCCAAAAAGGTGCATGACGCACGCATCTTTCAGAACACTGTCCTGTTCAGGAAGCTGCAAGCAGGGACTTTCTTCCCAGACCAGAAGATCACTGTAGGGGAAGTTGAAATGCCCATTGTGATCCTGAGAGACCCTGCCTACCCATTAATGCCATGGCCTATGAAGCCATACACGGGGCAATTTGACAGCAGCAAGGAGTGGTTCAACAACAGGCTGAGCAAGTGCAGAATGGCTGTTGTGTGCTTTTGGCCATTTAAAAGCCCGCTGGCGCTGCCTCTATGGGAAGCTGAACCTGGTCCATGACAATATTTCTATGCGTATAGCCATGTGCTATACGCTCCATAATATATGTGAAGGGAAGGGTGAAAGCTTCACTCAGGACTGGACTGCAGAGGCTTAGTGCCTGCAGGCTGAGTTTGAACAGCCAGAGACCAGGGCTGTTAGAGGGGCACAGCATGGGGCCATAAGGATCAGGGATGCCTTGTGGCAGCAATTTGAAGCTGAAAGACACTGATATTTGTTGCTATGTTCGGGATTGCAGTGCTTGTAATGCTAGAAGGTGATTAGTGCACATGATGCAATAAGGGGGTTTAACATAATTGTATGCTGCTTTGCAGTGCTCTTTTTGCTTTCAATTAATAGAATAAAGATTGCTTTCAAACCACCACAGTTCTTTTATTAAAAGACAATGGGAGGAGAGAGAGTCAAACAAACAAACAAAAAAACATCAGCAGGGAGGGGGATGGGGGAAGGGAAGGTCCCAGGAGGAGGAGGGGTCCCAGGATGGCTAAAGATTTGTGTATGTTCAGGGATCATATCTAATCTTCTCCTTTGGAGTACAATGCAGCGGGTACTGTACTTCAGCAGGGCCAAACTGCAGAGGGATGGATGTTGACTGCAGTGGGTAGTGGGAGTCCATAGTGCTGGACTGTGAGGTGGGGAGGAGTGGAATGCCACAGGTATAGACTGGAGCCAGGAGGTTGATAAGTGTGTTGGCGGTGTCTTGGGGGGCACATGGGAAAGTGTTTTATGACAGCGGCTGCAGGGTGGGGCGGGCACGAAGCTGCTCAGTTTGAAGAGCTAGTATTGCCTGGAGTGTCTGCTTGGCTCTCCATAACCTTTCTGGCGTACCGCATTGTCCTTTCGGTCCCTCTTCTCACTGTCCTGCCAATCCTTCAATTCCTGTTTCTCGGTGGCGGAGTGCATCATAACCTCATGCAGAAAGACCGTCTTTGCCGCTTTCTAATTCTGCACAGCCGTTCAGTCGCCGATAACAAAAAGGGAGGCTGGGCTCCCAAGGTCATCTCTGCGAAGTTTTAAACGCAACATTTTACAGAAGCAGTATTGTTTGCAACACAGACAACACTGATTCAGTGCTTTAAAACACAGCCAGTACTCTCACACCTGTCACTAACTGCCTGACCCCAGGCAAGCACACATGAGCCACAAGACCTCCAAAATGGTGAGTAGCCGCAGGCGTAGGGGAAATCACTCTTCCAGGACCCTGCTGTAAACTGGGCATGTGGCTCTTGGGGAGAGCCAGCACTGTAGGGTGGGCCCCGATAATCATTCCTGTCCCCACATTCCACAGGATGTGATCATTATGGAAGATATCTCACTGTTGAGGGTGAGCAGGGAATCAAGGGAAGGTCTTCTCCAAGCCTGTGGCTTCTGGCCTGGTCCCTATGCGGCCCACCTGTGTGCAGCAATGGTTTCCCCCAACATGACAGCACAGTGGTGCGGGAAAGTTACCGTTAATGGGGCAAGAAACAAAGCAGCTCTGCCGAAGAACCTGTGGCAGTGGATTGCCCACTATCTCCACAAGAGTTTCCTGGATATCTCTGAGGGAGATTCCCATGAAGTGAGGGAGTCAATCAACAGCCTGTTCCACTGCTCAGACTACGCATGTGGTGGTACACGTATCATACAGACATAAGCCTGCTTTCTACAACCCTCCTGCCCCCAACAACTTGCTTCAGCGATTCCCAAAATCAAAGCCACTTACCAGGGGCCTCCTCTCCTGTTTGGGCTTCGCCAAGCTGTAACTGGCTAGCCTCCTCTGGGGTAGAAAAGAGCTCTTGGCTGCATGCATCTCTGGCTTCCGAGTCATCCTCTGCCTCTCGGTCCCCCTTCCCCTCCACATCCTCATCCAAGATTTCCTCCTACTGACTTGGTCCACTCTTGACTGGCAGGTGAGGCAACGAAGTATCCACAGTGGTCTTCGCAATGGAGGTGGGGTCGCCGCTGAGTATCGCATCCAGCTCTTCATAGAACCGGCAGCTCATGGGCGTAGCACCAGAGCCGCGGTTTGCCTCCCGCACCTTATGATAGGCGTCCCGGAGCTCCTTCACTTTGACCCTGCACTGCAGTGTGTCCCGGTCATGGCCCTTTTCTGTCATGCATCGTGAAATCTGTCCGTAAGTATCATAATTCCTACGGCTGGAGCGCTGCTGGGATTGGACAGCCTCCTCTCCCCAAATGCTGATGAGGTCCAGCAGCTCGGCATTGCTCCAAGCGGGGGATCGCCTGGTGCATGGAGCAGGCATGGCCACCTGAAAAGTTTCACTGTATGCATCACCGAGCAAACAGGAAGGGGACTTTCAGAATTCCAAAGGAATTTACGGGGTGGGGATGACGGTTGGTCACCTGAGGGCAGGGCAGTAGAGTTCAAACCGATGACCAGAGAAGTGAGAACAGGCATTGTGGGACACCTCCCGGAGGCCAGTCGTAGCGCTGTAATCACCAAGGTGTCTACACTGGCACCACAACGCTGTAGCCGCGGTGCAGAAAGCTGTACGCCTCTCATTGGTGGTGGTGTTTTTTTTTAAAGCGCTACAGCTGCACAGTTTCTGCGCACTAAGTGGCTTGGGAGTGTGTACATCTCGGGAGTTACAGTGCAGAAAGCTGCTTTACTGCACAGAAACTTGCCAGTGTAGACAAGGCCTCAGTGACTGGATGCTTCCATGTCATTTGTAAGGCCTGCTCACACAGGGTTCAGGGAAGTAATGGGGAAGCTCTGCTTTAAAACCAGGACTCCCTTTGCCCTTCTAGTACAAAAAAATAGGAACAATGCTCTGTGAGATGGCTGTAACTGTTCACCGCCCCAGTTCAGGGAATTCTGACACTTCAGGTCTGATTCTGAGCCGGCTGAAGTCCTTGGCAAAGTTCCCCTTGTTGTCCATTGCATAGGATGAGACCACTGCAGAGGATCTTTTATTTACCAGCTGGGCCACAGCTCTTAGGCCCAGTCCATGTTAAGGAAATTAGCTTTGGTACAACAGAGGCAGAGAGAGAAGTGAAGTGATTTGGGCCAAAGTTTCATATAGCAGCCCAGTGGCAGAGCCAAGAATCAAACACAGATCTCCTGAGTCCAGTGCCCAGGGGGTTGCACTAGCATAACAGCATCAGTGCAAATTTCTTTGATGTAAACAAGGCCTTAACGTGATGGAAAATGACAATGAGACCATTGGAGAAACTGCTGCTTTCAAATGGATATGTAGGGAATTTGCACTAGCCTCAGTGACGCTCTGCATTATTGTCAAGAGGATCTTAGTTGCAAAATCCTCAATAAAGGCTCTTGTCTTCTGCTTATGTCTTGTATTCTCTGTAAATGAAAAAATATTTTGAAAATAGTTATGGATCAGGAGCTGTATCTTTCCCCATCAAGTTTGTCAACTCCCCAAAAATCCAATTAGTGAGACTGTCCCAGAGCTGGTTTCTACAATGTAATTCAGTGACACAGCTGAGCATTCAGACGTCCATCTTGCGAGTTCTAGATGAAAGTCTCCCCTGAATGAGCCAAGGGTGAGGTAAATGAACTCAAGTCATGAACTTTTTCTGTTTACACAAAACTTATGAGAGCAATCTCACTAGTGTAGTAATACTATAAAGGACCTTGGAAGTCAGATCAATTGACAGATAAAGAAAAGCACTGCAGCTCTAGGAAACTGCTGGGAAAGATAACCAGACTGTATAGTACATGACTTCCTTGAGTAACTATCTCTACTTAAATTATATCATTAGCTTTCTTCAACTCTTGGCATGCTGTATAAAATGCTGACATCCACATAACTGCACAGGATTGACTGTATTGAATGTCCTTGCATTTCTTCTTTTTATTAAATCTTTATTCATTTTTACAGAGCAACAAAACAAATACAGTTGCATTTGAGAATGAAGCATTTAAGAAAATAATCTTTTCCCAAATACTAAGTCATGCTCCTGTTTAGTGCTAGATTAAAAGGGCATAGGACTCTTGATTCAATGATGCTATTGTCAAGCTGTTTAGAGCAGCTCACAAATATGACTGCTAGCCTTAGGGTAGACTGTTGCAAATCAGGGCACAAACCCCAAACTGGTTGTATGTTCTGTAATTAGATTCACCAACCAAGTATCAAGTGTGAACTCCTCAAGCATTAACAGACAGTCCCCTTGGGCTCTCCAGTCTATCTTGCCGCCCAGGCAAGCCTGCCATTGTGATAGATGGTCCCTTTCACTAAAAATCACATCAATAGTCAGGTTGCTCCCAGTCCCAAAGGACCAGGTGAATTGCACCCTAGATCTCACATGAAAGACAACGCTTGTAGCCAATCCTATAATAAACTAACTAAAGATGTATTAACTAGGAAAAAGAAATGAGTTATTTACAAGGTTAAAGCAGGTAAACATACACACGCTGAGCTACAGTCTTAGATTTCAAAAAGTAATAGAAGCGGATGTAATGTGCTGTATATGTCCTTTAGGGCAATAACCCAAGCTAAAGAGCGAGGGATCCTTTGCTTATGCTTAGAAATCTTGCCCTCCCCCTGAAGTCCATGCAGCATAGGGATAACAATGTCTTCTTGAAAGGGACTTTTATTCTCTTCCCCCAGAGCTCAAGCTGATGGGATGAGTGTTTGTGCAGGTCCATGCTTGATGGATACAGGAGAAGCAATCAGCAAAGTCTTTTGTACAGTGATGTTCCACAGTGGCTTGTCTGGTGTCTACGGGCCTTCTTTTGTTGGAGAGGAGATGACATCTCTTGTGGTATACTAGTATTTCATACTTGGTAATGCTTCTCTCCTGAGTGTGCGGGTTTACAGTTTTAGAGCAAACACTTAAATGTTACCTAATAACATGCAGTACAGATGTAATAAGTGAGAGTAATATATGCAACATCCTACAAGCATTTCATAAAGTCTAAACACTAAGCGCATTCTTATAACTAGGGCCCTACCAAATTCACGGCCATGAAAAATGCGTCGTGGACCGTGAAATCCCGTCTCCCCCCATGAAATCTGGTCTTTTGTGTGCTTTTACCCTATACTTGACAGATTTCACAGGGGAGACCAGTGTTTCTCAAATTAGGGGTCCTGACCCAAAAGCGGGGCGGCTCTAGGCACCAGCAAAGCAAGCACGTGCTTGGGGCAGCCCATTTGCAGGGGCGGCAGGGATCCAGCATGGGAGCTGAGAACCAACAGGGGGCTCTGGGAGCTGTAGTTCCTTGGTTAGCTCCCTGCCTATAGAGCAGTGGTTCCCAAACTTTAACAGCCCGCGAACCCCTTTCACTAAATTGTGAAATCTCGTGAACCCCCTCCTAAAAATGAATATTTTCAGGGATTTAAGTTTAAATTTCCTCAGTGTGATGGATGCCCCAATTGCTGGGCCCCGGAATCTATGAACCTCTGAAAAATATTTTTAATTGAAACTTTTTTTAACGAACATAGAAAAACCAGAAACCAAAGATGTTTCTGTAAAATGTTTTTTTGACTTTTATTTTAAAAAAAAATGGTTTTGAATAAAAATAAATTCATTTTTGGTTTTCAAAAATCAGAAAAATGTTTCATGAAAACAGTTTTTGAAAATGGACCATTTTTCCGTTTCAGTTTTTTGTAAATTTTTCTTAGGGAATTTTGAAAAATGTGAAAAAAATTCAAAACTTTCTGTGAAAAATGCTTGGTATTTTTCACCCACCTCTAGTTTCGGGTGAGGTTGTGGCTGGTGGTAACAAGGAGGGCTGTGGTTCTGGCTTTAGATGAGATTTGGCAAATTCCTGGGGCTTGGACTGGGGTTCGGGCTGCCGGCTCGCCCGCTGATGGGGGCGGGGCTCGGGCTGCCAGCCCCTACTGCCCGGCCCCGCTCTCCCTGGGGCTCGGGCTGCCAGCCCCGCGCAGAGCGCTGGGGTTCAGGCTGCCGGCTCCCCCGCTGACGGGGGCAGGGCTCGGGCTGCTGGCCCCAATTGCCCGGCCCTGCTCTCCCTGGGGCTCAGGCTGCCGGCTCCCCCGCTGACGGGGCAGGGCTTGGGCTGCTGGCCCCAACTGCCTGGCCCCGCTCTCCCTGGGGCTCAGGCTGCCAGCCCTGCGCGGAGCGCTGTGGCTCAGGCTGCTGGCTCCCCCACTGACCGCCGGGACTCGGGCTGCCTGCCCCAACTGCCCGGCCCCGCTCTCCCTGGGGCTCGGGCTGCCGGCTCCCCCGCTGACAGAGGAGGGCTGGGGCTGCCGGCTC
>NW_020665189.1:18087064-18087745 GCF_002925995.2 Terrapene triunguis
CTCTCCCTGGGGCTCGGGCTGCTGGCTCCCCCTCTGACAGGGGAGGGGCTCGGGCTGCTGGCTCCCTGGCTGACAGGGGAGGGGCTCGGGCTGCCGACGGGGCTCAGGCTGCCGGCTCCCCCGCTGACAGGGGAGGGCTCGGGCTGCCGACGGGGCTCAGGCTGCCGGCTCCCTGGCTGACAGGGGAGGGCTCCGGCTGCCTGCTCAAACTGCCCGGCCCCGCACTCCCTGGGGCTCGGGCTGTCTGCCCTGCAACTGGGTCCCAGCAGAGTCCTCTGGCCGCCATTAATGAAATTTTTCTCACGAACCCCCTGAAATGTCCTGTGAACCCCCAGGGGTTCGCGAACCCCACTTTGGGAACCACTGCTATAGAGCCAGCCCTGGAGCAGGGAAAGAACTACATTTCCCAGCATTCCCTTGGCCACTACCAACAGGAAAGAGAGGGAGGGAGTGAGGAAGCTGAGACCTCATTCTGCAGCTTGCTGTGAATGGAGAGCTGCACTGTGAGTAGGGATTCCATATTTTAACATTCAAAAAATAGGACACTCCACGGGGAGGGAGGGTAGCCTCACCCTGCCCCCATCCATTCCCTCCGACTGCCCCCCTCAGAAACCCCAACCCATCCAACCCCCCTGCTCCCTGTCCCCTGATCACCCCCTCCCAGGACCCCTGCCCCAACTG
>NW_020665190.1:0-44284 GCF_002925995.2 Terrapene triunguis
TGGGTTATTTGTATTCTGGCAAACTGCCACCTGGCAATTTCCTGATCCCAACTCCTCTGTTATCACAGGCATTGGAGCTGCATCTTGATTTAAAGAGACACAGTTACTTTCCAAAAACTTATCAGAAATAGCATCCTGAAAAATTGGGACCTGGATTGGGGTACCCTCTGCCACCCCTTTCTCTGTCCCTGAGAAGTCAGCTGTATGACTGCTCCCCTCCAGGAGGTCAGTTACACAGTTCCTTCTCAAAACCTGGGTCACAGGCTGAGTGCCTGGGTGCACAGATGCTGACCCAGCCATCCTCCTAGTGTCCTGGGCATCCTGCTCCAAGTGACTAGTGAGGAGACATTCCTGTACCCCCACTATTCCTTGCCCACTTTCCTCCTCTGGGCCCCCTCCTAAGACACATTTCTCTGTGCTCCCTAGGAAGGGTTCTGTCTCTTGTTCAGCTGCAGAATTCTGACAGCTAACAACTGGGACAGTTTCCTTAATCACTGACGACACCTCTCCTGCGCCCGAGGGCATGTTGCCTTCTTCTGGAAAGGAGCTAGTCTCAGCCCCTCCCAGGCTTGGAAGCACCATGCTTCCCTGTGTTACAGAGTCACAGGAATCCTTACGCACCTCACTGGTTTCTGAGATTCCCTACCCCTTTTCTGGGCTCTCCTCTGGGACACGTTTCTCTTTGCTCCCTAGAGCCAGGTTTGTCTCTGGTTCAGCTGCGACCTGCTGGCAGCTAACAACCTGGACAGTTCTCTCCCTGGCAGGCATTACACCCCCATCCCTTCCTGATGTGGTGTTGCCTCCAGCTGCAGTGCAGGAGTTGGTCTCAACCACCCTCCCACCTGGAAGCGTTTCTCCCTGCTGCAGAAGAATCAAGGAGACTCTCTCCCATTCTCTCAGCAGTTCCTGAGACATTACCCTTTCCCTCAGGGGTCCCAGCATAAAATTCCCTCTTACTGCAGGCAAATACTTTAACCTGAGCTACACAGAAAAAATCATTACCCAGGAGCAGGTTGAATAGGAGGTGTTCCATCAAAACACTTTCCAAACCTTCCCAAACCACATGGATTTTAGCTAGTGGTATCAGGAATCTGCTTTCACCTACCCACACAATCTCTGCCATTTGGCCAAGCAACATACTGGTCTTTGGGACCACACTGTGCTTAACCAGAGAGATCTAGACCCAAATCTAGGCAAGCCTTCCAACGACACCCGACATGACAAACTTTGCATTGGATACCACACAATCATTTTACAAGGATGAACATGGAGGTGCTGGGTGTTCCCCTGAGGTACAGAGCATCACACCTCCCCTCTTAGTTTACTGCAAGAGGATTAGTCACTGACTAGCTCAAAAGCAGTTTGTGTGTTAGTTCTCTTGGCATCCAATCATTAAGGCCATGATGCAGCATGCCTCAGTTTCCCCATTCACACAGAGCAAACAAGGTTTTTTATGGTTTCTCTGCTGTAATAAGCTTTAAACCTGTTTACAGGTATTAATTGACAAGTAGCATTATCATAAGGTTTAACATCCATGTCAAAATTCTTATCCCCAAAACTTAAGCCCTTGCCTAGATCTTGCAGCCCAACATCCCGTTAGCTTTCTTGGCAACAAGGGCACACTGTTGACTCATATCCAACTTCTCATCCACTGTAATCCCCAGGTCCTTTTCTGCAGAACTGCTGCTTAGCCAGTCAGTCCCCAGCCTGTAGCAGTGCACGGGATTTTTCCATCCTAAGTGCAGGACTCTGCACTTGTCTTTGCTGAACCTCATCAGATTTCTTTTGGCCCAATCCTCCAATTTGTCTAGGTCACTCTGGGCCCTATCCCTACCCTCCAGCTTATCTACCTCTCCCTGCAGCTTAGTGTCATCCACAAAGTTGCTGAGGGTGCAATCCATCCCATTATCCAGATCATTAATGAAGATGTTGAACAAAACTGTCCCCAGGACCAACCCCTGGGGCACTCCAATTGATACCGGTTGCCAACTAGACATCGAGCCCTTGATCATTACCCGTTGAGCCTGATGATTTACCCAGTTTTCTATCCATCTGATAGTCCATTCATCCAATCCATACTTCTTTAACTTGCTGGCAAGAATACCAGAATCTGTGGACCTATGACTGTGCATTACACTAGGTGTGCATGTATCTTTTGCACCAATGCTGGAGGGTTTCCCTTGGTAGTACATGTAGGGGCAGCCACACCTCCTTGTGCTCTGAGCTGAGGTTGTAGAGAGTAGAGCTGCCCCTCCCACTCTTCAGTTACTCTGACCACTGATGGTAAGATGAATGTGGTCAGTTGTTCCTCTGTGAATGTGCAATTCTTCTTCAAGTGCTGGTCCCTATGTGGGTTCCAAACATGGGTGCGCCTGCGTGCCATGCGCTGGAGCCGGAACTGTTCATAGTATGTCCATTGACCCGTGCATGCATCATGCATCGGCCATGTGGTGCGTCTGAGGCTTTAAGAGCCTGTGTGGGTTGACGCCACACCAGTTCCCTCTCACCACCGCATGGCCAGAGTCAGAACCCCTGTTCCTCAGTGCTCCTAGCTTGCTAGAAGTACTGTGTTCTTCCCTGGTTTGCCTTGTATATAATTATTTTTCATAGTGTCGTTTCACAAATCAAACCATCGCACTCTGTCAGCACCACCCTGAGCCACAGTGTCCATCCCGCCAGCGTCATCTCCTGTGCCGTCCACACCGCCGGGACTGTCTGGGATGCGTGTCCCCCCTCACACCAATAGCCAAACTGCTACTGCCCTTAGCTGGCTCTCCTCAGCACTCCACACCGCCGGTTGTTCTCAGTCCCCCGTCTCCAGCTGCGGAACCTCTGCTACTTATGGACCACCCTCCATCGCTCCAGCCCGTACTGACTGCTCCAGCCCGCTTCGACGGCCCCGCCGCTACCAGATCCATCTTTGGAGTTGGACTGGTCGGTGGAACAAGACCCAGCCTTCTCACCAGTTCATTCCTACAGGCCAGATCCCCGCTGCCAGCCCTATCCGCCTCACTGTGACCCAGCAGCCGAACCGTGGCTCGCCTATCCACAGGGATGCCCATGCCAGGCGACCCCTGTGCCTCGTCATACTGGTCCACCTGGGATCCATACCGCCACCGTGGCCTCTCCTCACGTCCACACCATCTCCCGTCTTTGCCTTCTGTGGACCCGCCCTCTGTCTAGGAGGATCCCCACGAAGCTTCAGCTCTTTCAGTGCCCTCCATACCGTTGGCACTCTCGGTCCCAACTGGGGCTTCTTCATCATGTGATGATGTCATCATTCCACCTGCACTCTCATCACTAGATGACCATGTTCAATACTAGAATCTTCTCCACCATATGGCAAACTGCCCTCAGTCTTCCTATGGAAGATGTCCAAGACCCCCACGATCAGTTCCTAGACATTTTGCAGCCCCCTGGGCCCTCCCCCACCACCTTGCCCATACACTGTCATTCTCCAACCATCACAAGTGGTTTGGCACACCCCTGCCTCCTGCGCCCCTACTCCAAAACAAGCTGAGCACAGGTATTTTGTCCCAGCTAAGGGTACGGACTTCTTGTTCTCCCACCCGCCTCCAAACTCCTTGGTGGTTCAGGCAGCCACAGAACGTGCCCACCAGCAACATCTCCATTCTACCCTCCTGAACCAGGTGGTGAACAAGCTTGACCTTATTGGACATAAAGTCTTTTCCTCCGTGGGCCTTCAGTTCTGCATTGCCAGTTACCAGGCCATTCTGGCAAAATACAACTTCCTTTCCTACACAAAAATTGCAGACTTTCAAGCTTTCCTGCCCCCGATAAAAAGCAGGATTTTCAATACCTTATGGACAAGGGCAAATTAGTCGCCAAGGTGCCCTTCAGTCAAAGCTGCTGATACCGCCTCCCACTCCCTGGCTTCTGGCGTGACTCCTGGCTACAGTCCAGTGGATTCCCAAAGGAGGTCCAAACCACACTTGAGGGTCTCCCGTTCAACAATCAAAAACTCTTCAATGATAAAACTGATGAGTCCCTCCACTCCCTTAAAGATTCTTAGGCCATCCTCTGATCACTGGTCCCCTATACCCCTGTCCCTACCCACCTTTGGGTGTCGTCTTGCCCTGTTCACCCAACATTGGGGCAAGATCACCACCGATTGTTGGATACTAGACATCGTTCAATATGGTCACCTAATTGAATTCCTCTCCTTTCCCCTTCGCCACCCTTGTCCAGGCCGCTCAGGACATCCCTCCCAACTCCCTCTGCTCCAACAAGAAGCAGATGCCCTCCTTCAGAAGGGTGCCATAGAGCGCGTCCCACAGCACTACTATCGCCATGGCTTCTACTCCCCCTATTTCCTCATACCAAAGAAAGGGGGTGGCCTCTGCACCATCCTGGACCTCCGCTCCCTGAACAAATTCATTCGCAACTTCCGTTTTCGTATGGTCACACTCCCCATTATCCTCCCGTGCCTTCCCTGTGGCACCTGGTTCGCAGCTCTCGATATGAAATACACCTACTTTCATATAGACATCCATCCTGTTCATCGCATGTTTTTACGTTTCATGGTGGGCGCCTCCCATTATCAGTTTTGGATCCTCCTCTTCAGTATTGCCACTGTCCCCCACGTCATCACAAAGGTCTTCGCAGTTTTGGCACCTTATATGTGTCGACTAGGGCCCTTCCTCTTTCCCTATTTATGTACAGGCGTGACTACCTGCCCTTTCCTGGTTATTATACGCGGCCAGTCCGCATCCACATCCAGTGGTTAAAAAAATAAATAAATAAACTAATAATTTAAATTGGAATTTCATCCATTAATAAGTATTTATTATATAATTAAAACCATTCTATTGAAGGACAGATATTAAATAACACTAAATAAGTTAATGTTCAAAACAATATTAAAAATTTGAAAATTTAGAGCATGGAAACCAAAATAGCTAAAATTTAGTTTTGGCAAGATACACGGAATGGAAACTCCGGGATCTTTACCTGTCACTGAATATAGCCATCATACCAATAGTGGAATATAAAACAAGTCTACATATACTCTCCTTAAAATTTTTACTTCTTTCCATTCCCAATAATTGTAACAAATCATTATTACCTTCACTCCACTTGCCACGCGCCCCAAGCACAAAACCAAAGAAGTGAATATTTTTACCTCCCGTTAAGTTTTTAATTTCTTCCTCTAACTCAAGATAATAAGCCACCTTCTCACTGTGGGCTTGTTCCAAACTTCCGGCATTATCCTCCCATCGCACTGTAACATCAACCACCACTGCTGTATCTCCTTTTATAAATATAATATCTGGCTTTCTTAACTCACCCTTACTATTTCTCAAATGGGGCTCTATCATTGCCTTCCACCCTAATTTACCAACCTTATCTACAACTGCAGACACTACTCTATTATGCCTTTTTATCCTAGCATTCTTAGTCTTATAACATTGTCCTGAGATATGGGGAACAGTCTCCCGCACTTTACCGCACCATCTACAAAGAGCATTCACACCTCCTCTTCCTCTTGCTAATGTCTCCCTAGTAGGATAAATATTTGCCCTAAGCTGCAATGCTGCGATATACGCTGACGATTTAACTTTACTAGAGTTTCTAAAAATCTAATTACTAATTAAATCATTTTTAAAATATTTTATCCCTATTCCCTGACATCTCAGTTCCGACCATCTTAAAAATTCCTCTTCCCTCCATTTCTTGGGATGAGATGTTACTGCACTAAATGACAATATTTTATCCACAAGATTTTCTCCTGCATATAGATAAGATAGGTCCATCCAATCATCTCTCGAGACAATATGTCTCCTCCATTTACGAATTAACATATTTGGGATTTGCACACTAAACTTAGTGAGAGCTAAACCACCATCCCTACCTCTAGAATAAAATATCCCATCTGTGGTACACTGAGGTAAATGTAAAATCTCTTTAACTATTTTTCTAACTAACACATCAAGATCGTCTAAAAGATTAAAAGGGGGTTCTATTAAAAGAAGATTATAAAATAGCTTCGGTAAGATATATGTCTGTAAAATTAATATTTTTTGGGCCGGTTTTAATGGGGCCTTAATTAAATTCTCACTCCAATCTTTCAATTTTTCTTTAAGTACCGGTCCCCCTACACCTATCCAGGGATCTATTCTAGCCCCTAAATATTTTTCAAAATCCCCTGGTTGAACATATTCAATCTCCTCTGACCCTATCTGCCAATTATCCTTAGGATTAACTACATAGGTTTTATGTTTAGTTAAAATATGAAAGCCTTTCGTTTTCTTCACATTAACAGAGAGATTAGTATTTTTACAAAACTCCTCTAAGATACCCAAATTTTTAATCATTCCTTTATATGAGCTACTTAAAATTGCCACATCATCGGCAAAAGCCAATGACGTGACACCATTACCCTTAACATAAAAACCACTTCCTTCTACTTCTAATCTAGTTAAAAGGGGATCCATAGCAATATTAAACAAAATTGGGGACAACGGGTCACCCTGCTTGACCCCCCTCCTAATTAAAATAGACTCAGTAGCTTCATCACCCACCCATACCCTAGTTGTGCAATTATCATAAAGGTCCCTAATAATATCTATAAAATGTTCATCTATACCAAATCTTCTCAACCCGGCTATTATATGTCCGTGTCCCACAGAATCAAATGCTTTAGCCAGATCTACGAACACTATTGCAATTTCATTCCCATTTCGTTTAGCCCCTTTAATCAAATTATCTAATATAGCAATATTTTCCTCACACCCAGGGGCGGATATAAACCCTTTTTGTCTACCACATATCTTAACTGTTTCCACCAGTCTTTTTGCTAATATTTTGGTATAGATTCTAATCCAAACTGACCCAATTGTCAATGGTCTCCAAGATGTTAACTTCTTCATTTCCTCCTCATCTTGTGTCTTTGGTATTAAAATCGTTCTATTTTTCTTAAATTCATCTGGTACCTGTCTATTTAGAAACCATATATTAAAAATTTTTGTAAGTATTAAGGAGTCTAAATTAAAAATATCCCACAAATTGCTCACTTTTACTTTATCTGGGCCAGGAGCACTATCTTTTCTTATTTCTCTTAAAGCTATTCTAATCTCATCCACAGAGATCGGACTCATTAATATATCATTATCCGCATTCTCTGTGGATGATGGCCACCCTATCATATTACCATGTCCAATTGTTCCCAAAATATTCACATAGTATTCCTCAATTTCTTTCATAGGGATAGCACACTTAGCCTTATCTGGCTCTCCCATTATAATGCGAGTCAATCTTCTTCTATCCTTATCAAATAATTGTTGATAGAATTTATACTTAGCTTTCTTTGTAGCATATCTCCTAATTGCATTAAATTGCTTCCTTCTCCCCTCCTTTCTCATCTTCCCTTTTCCTTTATTCCTCAACTCTATTTGACTTTCATTTCTAGGGTCCTTTCCCTCTACTAATGAATAACATAATTTTTCCAACATTGCCCATCCGAGAGCTTTTGTTAAATCCTCCTTTAATAATCCTTCAATTTCCCCTAAACTATTTATTATTTCTCTTCCCTCCCTACTTTGTTTTCCCCGTTTACACATTTTCTCCACTAAATCCACTTCTGGATGTCCTTTTAGTGGGAAAATCCTCTCTCGGGGGCGGAATTTCTAATATATTTACTCTAATGTCCTCTACCTCAGTCACTTCCTCCCTATCTCCTGTTACCACTAACTTCTTCTTTGCTAATTCTCGTCTTTTATCTGATATTTGTTTATTCGTTTTGGTCCTCATCTCGCTCTCAATACATTTATTTATATTCCTTTTCCCAATATATTTCCTTTCCAACTGTATAAGCTGCGCAACCTCATCTTTGGTCCATATACGAGATCTAGTCGATCCCTCTTTGATCTTACTTTTAGCAGCCATATCTTCTTTTCTTTGCTCATTCCTCACAGCAGGGTGTCTATGTCTACAGTGTTGGCTCAATCCAGATCTAGTATGAAAACCAAGCCCACAGACCGAGCACGTATGGCTCTTCATTGGGGTATCCGCCTTCTTGGGTATGCACTTGGGGTAGTGGCAAGCTATATTATGATATTGAGAAGATTTTCCACATTTACTACATACAACTCGTATGGCTTTACTTTTATGAACCACATTAATGTGTTTGGCCCATTTACCAAATGTTGGTAATATCTGGGGACATATTGGACAATTAAAACTATCAACGGGATACTCTAAATAAAAAACCCCATCCTTCCACGAACTACTTTCTAATATATTTATATTACTACCAGTACTGTTAAGATCCTTATTACGATCCCTATTAAAATCAGTACTTGGTCTAAAACTATTTAATAAACTAGACCCATTAACTAAATGAGCATTAAGATATCCCGATTCGCTAACATATGGATCATCAAATGTACTTAAATACTTAAATACTTGAGAAACTGGCTTCTAGTTGCACTCCCTCGTACCACTCTTCTCCACAGCATCTGGACCCTCTGTGCCCTCCTGGACTACCTGGGCATCTGTATCAACAAAGACAAATCGGTGCTCGTCCCCATGCGCACCCTCACCTTTATTGGCACGTATCTGGACTCAGCCAAGCCTTTCTCCCTCTGGAAAGCTTTGCTGCCCTGACCACTCTCATCACACACCTACGCCATCAGCTTGCATATGCGCTGCCTCCAACTGTGGCTCTGCTCGGTCTACAACCCATAGACGGACACTCATCCCCCCCTCCATCCTTGCCTTCCCTGACCTGGTGGTGCAACCCGTCCACAGTCCTCGCAGCTATTCCTTTCGCACCTCCCATGCCCACACCACCGATGCCTCACTGGCCGGCTGGGGAGCCCACTTGGACGGCCACACGGCCGAGGGCCTCTAGTCACACCGCGAGGCAAGGATGCACATCAATGTCCTCAAACTGCACGCCATCTGCTGTGCTTGCAGGGTGTTTCTGCCACTTCTCCGCCACCTCCATGTCCAAGTGTTGTCCTACAACATGGTGGCGGTTGTATATGTCAACAAGCAGGGCGGAGCCCAATCCCGCTCCCTCTGTGTGGAGACCATCCTCTGGAACTGGTGCCTCTGGTACAACATCACCCTCCACGCAGTAGACCTTCCGGGCAAAAGCAACTCCCTCGCAGACCAGCTCAGTCACTCCTTCCATGTGAATCGCAAGTGGGAACTCCACGATCCTATGCTCCGCTCCATCTTTCACGAGTGGGGCATGCCTCGCTGGGACCTCTTCGCCATAGCAACCAACCACAAACTTCTACTCTTCTGCTCCAGGGGAGCCCTCAGTCCCAGTTTGCAGGGAAATGCCCTTCTCATTCCCTAGACTGACAAGCTCCGTCACTATCACCGACAGCTGTTGTGGCCATGTGCTTTCCTTGCAACGTCTTTCCCGCTGGATCTCCCGTTGCATTGCAGACTGCTACATGCTCTCTGGCATTCCCCCACTTCACATGGGCTCATGCCACCACATCAGCTTTCCTTGTGAACGTCCCATGGCAGGACATTTGCCGAGCAGCCACTGGGTCCTCCGTTCACATCTTTACCAATCATTATGCCCATGCCGCAGCTGCAGATGTGGCTATTGGCCACGCCATTCTTCAAACTTATTTCTGCAGAGCCTTCACACCTACCTCCGCACTGAGTATTGCTCGCTACTCTCCCACGTTTGGAATCCATAAAAGGGTTCATAGGGACCAGCACTCAAAGAAGAAGAGAAGTTACTTACTGTAACTGGAGGTTCTCCGAGATGTGTGGTCTCTATCTGGATTCCAATCCTGCCCTCCATCCACTCTGCTCCGGGCTCTACTACTGCTGGGTAAGAGGGACCTGGAGCGGCGTCGACCTGCGCAGCCTGTTAAAGCCTCGGGTGCGCCAAGTGGCCAAGGCACGACGCATGCGCAGGTGAGTGGACACTACTATGAACAGTTCTGGCACATGGTGCACATGCACACCCATGTTTGGAATCCAGATAGGGACCACGCATCTCGGAGAACCGTAGTTAGCTGTTAGAACTCCTTAGTTAGAATTCCTTAGTAAGCTGGCTGAGGACTTCAAGGTAGAGTTAGAATCATAGAATATTAGGGTTGGAAGAGACCTCAGGAGGTCATCTAGTTCAATCCCCCGCTCAAAACAGGACCAACACCAACTAAATCATCCCAGCCAAGGCTTTGTCAAGCCGGGCCTTAAAAACCTCTAAGGATGGAGATTCCACCACCTCCCTAGGTAACCCATTCCGGTGCTTCACCACCCTCCTAGTGAAATAGTTTTTCCTAATATCCAACCTAGTCCTCCCCCTTTGCAACTTGAGACCATTCCGCCTTGTCCTGTCATCTGCCATCACTGAGAACAACCTAGCTCCATCCTCTTTGGAACCCCCCTTCAAGTAGTTGAAGTATTTGCGCTCAAACCCCCCTCACTCTTCTCTTCTGCAATAAGCCCAGTTCCCTCAGCCTCTCCTCAGAAGTCATGTGCCCCAGTCCCCTAATCATTTTCGTTGCCCTCCACTGGACTTTCTCCAATTTGTCCACATCCTTTCTGTAGTGGGGGGCCCAAAACTGGATGCAGTACTCCAGATATGGCCTCACCAGTGTCAAACAGAGGGGAATAATCACTTCCCTCGATCTGCTGGCAATGCTTCTACTAATGCAGCCCAATATGCCATTAGCCTTGTTGGCAACAAGGGCACACTGCTGCCTCACATCCAGTTTTCAGTTTCTCCTGATGGAAAGTCATATGGTTGCAAGCCCAGGGTCCATCTCCTACATGTTACTTTTTCCTTCGGAGAAGAACCTGCTTTATGCCTTCCCCTCAGTTCTGCTGATCCCCAAGATCATCACCAAGCTGAAGTAAGACAGAGACAAAGTGATACTCATTGTACTAGACTAGGCCAGAGAGCCATGGTATTTGGACCTTCACATATGTGATCAGCAAAGGAGCCTCTCCTCCTGCTGCCGCTCAGGAATCTGATAGTGCAAGATCCTGGCAGGGTGTTGTTCCTGAACCTCAGGCTTTACACCTCAGGTCCTGGTTTCTCAATGCTTGACCCAGAGAAGGCACACTGTCAGAAGCACTCCAGGATGTACCACTTAAGTAACCCTTGTGGAGGTTTTCCGACTATTAAGTGGAAGCAGTTCTCTATCTGGGAACTAGCTATGGTGTGCCCTCTACATAGGCCACAATTCAAAATACCTTGGACTAGTCTGGTTTGGTGGTCAGCTCTATTAAGGTGCACCTGCCACAATCTCAGCGTTCCCACCCTTGTATTTCTGTTTTCTCTAATTCAAACATTGGCAGATTCTTAAAAGGCCTAGCTAGACAGTTCCCACCTATGAGGGACCCAGCCCCACAATGAGATTTGAATTTAGTGTTACCAGCTCTTATCGATCCTCTGTCAAACTGTTAGCTTCCTGCTTGTGATTACACTCTTCAGCAAAGATGGCCTGTTTAGTAGCCATCGGGTCTGTGAGGAGAGTAGGACTGCTGCATGCTATAGTTATGCACACTGTTTTCTTCAAGGACAAGCCACACACTGATAAGGACAAACAAAAGATATACACTCTGGATGTAAACAAAAGATATACACTCTGGATGTTTGAGCCCTGGCCTTTTATGTAGATAGAACAAAACTCTTACAGGACTCCTCCCAACTGTTTGTTTCCTATGCAGAACGAATGAAGGGCAATCCTGTAATGGCACAACTATGTAAGTGGATCACCAGCTGCGTCGTCATGTGTTACAACACTGAGGATGTTAACCCTCCGAAACAGTTGTCTGTGCGTTCAAACAGAGCTCACTCAGCATCACAGCATTTGTTAGTAATGTCCAGATTGTGGACATTTGCAGGGTAGCAACACGGTCCACAGTCCACATTTTTGTTAGATGTTATGCAATTACATCAAAGGAAGATGCTAATGTACGGAAAGCAGCTCTTCAGTCCGTCTTCTGATGAGACTCCTAGTCCCCCCTCCATTGGAATCCGCTTGGCAGTCACCAAGTGTAGTGTACATATGCAGTCACTTGAAGAAAAAGAAAAAGTGGTTACTCACCTTTTTGTAACCCATCTCCTTTGAGATGTGTTGCATTTGTTCATTACACAATCATCCTCCCCCCCCCCCCCCCGCCCAACGCATCAGTCTTTCATATAATGATCCAGTGCGAAAGAACCGAAGAGTGGACGGGGCAGTTTTATATCCTTTATATCCTCAGCTTGGAGCAGGAGGTGCAGGCATGGCCATCTCTATGAGCACCACAAGGGAAAACTCTCCAGCATCAGTGCATGGGACACATGCACACCTAGTGTAATGGACACATGCAACACACCTCCAATGAACAGTTATGAAAAGTATGAGTAACTGTTCTTTATGGGGTAGTGCCAGCCTTTAGTGGGCTCTATAAGAATATGAATCTCATTTTCCAGATAAGTAAGTGTAGTTTTTAACTTTAAAAAGAATACTTTCATTTTTAGTGGAAAAAGTTGTAGATATTTCCACCAAAGTTGAATGTGTCATATATGACCACTAAATCAGAGCCAACAGGTATTAGTAAGGATCCTAATGTGACTGTTTGCCCTTCTGACAGCAAAACATGTTGCAAAGTAACCGTGGCATCTCTCCACATAAGTTATTCTTAAAGGGCATTGAAGCCTTTCTGGTTAAACCTCATTCAGGCTCTTGCACAGACTTCCTCCAAGAAGTCCTGAGGAGAAATACAAGATTTGTTTACGTACTGGTAACATGAAACTTCTTTTATCCCCCCTCATACACCCTCCGTCCCTCCCCTCTGCCCTTGGGCCCTCTGAAACCTCTACATGGCCTTCTGGCCTTGTTTTCCACCCCAATAATACCTAGTCTCTGGGGGTTTTCCAGGTGCAACTGGAGGAGTTTCTACAGTCCTGGGCTCTGCTTGGCATTCAACCTTCCTCACTCCCATTTTGGGGCCAGTGCCTTGTTGGAGGATGAGCCCAACGTTGAGATTTACAGTTGGAGGAGGCTTTAGGGCCCCTTTACCAAAATAATCAGCCCAGGGTACTGACATGCTTAAGCATTCTCACAGCAAAGAGAACCTACCCAGAGGACAGGTCTGGGATGCAAAGTTACAAAGCCTCAGCTGTTTGAAATGATTGAGGATCCCTCTGCCTTTTAAAACCCAAGAAACTTTGCCTCTCCACTTTAGGTAAGGTTTACCTATAGGTAAGGTTGCTAAACATTGTGTCCAAGGAATGTGATCCGATGAAAGAGCATTCTGTCAACTCCTGCCTGATGGCATGGGAGTGCCTTGTGACACCCTACAGATACCAGTTGCATTTTCCGCATCCCCACAGTGGATGCTTAAATTACTTTATTTCTGTCCTCTCCCTCTATTCTGTCCACAGATTTTGTGGCCCTTGCCTTGGACTGCACAGGTAGGAGAGAATGTGTGTTTCCCTCCCCTTCCCACCATTGCCTTCCATGCTGCCGTCCATGCAGTTCTCATTTCCAGGACACTTCAGGTAGACCTGAAGAGGGTTTCAGCTTTTATCCAATTTCCTTAAGATCTAATCATGAAGGTCTAGCATCTTGTTTGATTGCCACCTAGAACACTTCCTACTTGTATGTTGCTGTTTTTGATGGCACCCAGACAGTCTTTGTACAGTGGGTTGTAGACATACAAGACTGAGAAGCTGTGGAGGGTTTGAAGTCTAAACTGATTTGGCCCTTAGGGGATTAAAACTATTTGAGGATTTAAGTAGAGCACTTACGGCCTGATCTACACTACAAAGGTAGGTCATCTTAACTACCTCGCTCAGGACTGTGAAAAATTTCACACACCCCCCCACCCCTTAACTGTGATGCAGTTAAGCCAACCTAAGCCCCAGTGTAGACACTGCTAGGTTGTTGAAAGAATTCTTCCATCAATCTAGCTACTGCTTCTTGGGAAGGTGGAGTTACTGAAGAGCCCCTTCTGTCACTGTAGTAAGTGTCTTCACTACAACGCTACAGTGGCACGGATGCAGCTGTGCCACTGTAGCATTTCTAGTGTAGACATACACTAAGTAGCACTTGAGTCCCATAAAGATCCATATCTCCAGTCCATGTCCTTCCTTACATTCACCTTTTGTGCCAGCCAAAGAAGGGGATTTCCCTAGGATATTTCATTAAATTTCTTCCAGGACTTTGCCCCTCAAAGTTTCTCAGTACTGCCAGGGCCAAAGCATATCTTTCAGAAAGACACTCAGACCTGATCTGAAGATATCTTCCCTTAATAATTTGTTCCAATAGTTAATCACCACCTTTGTTTGTTTGTTTTTAAATAAATAAACGTGCCTGATTTCTCATTTGCCTGGCTTTATGTTCCAGCCATTGGCTCTTGTTATTCCTTTCTCTGCCAGCTTTAAGAACTCTTTATTACCTGGTATTTTCTCCCCATGAAGATATTTCTATACCATAATCAAGTCACCTCTTATCCACCTTTTTGATAAGCTAAATGGTAAGAACTCTATAAGTCTCTTGTAAGGGATTCTTTTAAGCCCTTGAATAATTGTTGTGGCTCTTTTCTGCACCCTCTCCAATTTTTCTACATCCTTTTTAAAATGTGGACACCAGAAATGAATGCAGTATTCCAGTATCAGTCTCACCAATGCCATATACACCTCCTTACTTTTCCTTACTAATCCCATGTTTACACATCCAAGGATCACATTAGTCCTTTCAGCCACGGCATTGCACTAGCAGCTCCTTTTCCGTTGTTTGTCCACTATGATCTCTAAATCCTTTTGAGAGTATTTCCCATTCTTTATGACCTGCATTTTGTTCCTAAATATATGATCTTGCATTTGACTGTATTAAAATGCATTTTGTTTGAATGGGCCCACCTTGCCAAAATATCCAAATTAGTCCAAATGACTTCCCTTACCACTCCACCACTCTTTGTGTCATCTGCAAATTTTAGCAAAAGCGATAAAGTTCCTTACTGTAGCCAATGTAATGCTGGCCAAAGAAGAGTATTTTTGTAGTTTTTCCTTATTGGCTGGCATGGGGATTTTATTCCTGATACTTCATGGAAGAATTCTATATTTGTGCCTTCTCAGTCTGAGAGTCTGGAAAGAGAGGTTTCATGTGGAAACCCTCAGGTACATCCTTCAGGCCATGCACAAGGTGGTTTCCTTTGCTCAGAAGGATATATACCTTTATATTCCCATTTGTCCAGATCCTGGTGTTATCTGTGCTACCCATTAATAAATTTTATTTATAGTTTTTGCTTCATCTCACCTGGACAAAGGATCCTGTAAAAAGGACCTTGCCCCTTCCCACCCCCCTTCCACTGTTGAGGAACTGTAGCACCAATGTGCTTGAACTATAGGTAAGGTTGAGATTTTTATTTTTACTAAAAATAACCAACAGTTTGCGGGCAATAAACAAAAATTCACAGACGTTTGTGACCTGTCTCTGACTTTTACTGAAAAAAATTCAGGGGCGGGGAGGCTGACGGGGGCTGTCTGAAACCTGAGGGGGTGATGAGAGCCCAAACCCTGCTGCGGGGCGGGGGCTTGGAACTCCAGGGTTCCCCCGCCACCCGCAGTGGCTCACAGCTCCAAGGTTCCGCATCGCCCACGGAGGCTCACAGCTCTGTGGTCCCTGCCTCCTGCAGTGGCTCTCAGCTCTGGGTCCAGCGGCTAGGAGCTGTGGGGGGGTCACCTGCTGTCTGCATATGCTGAGAGCTGTCCCCACCGGCTGACAGCTCTGGCTCTGCCGCCCTGCGGCTGAAGCAGAAAATGTCACAGAGGTGTCTGTAAATCACGGAATCCGTAATCTCTGTGACATAATTTTATCCTTAGCTATAGGTTATCTATCTGACTCTGCTTGTCTGGGAGACTCTGTCAGCCCACCGCCATGTCCTAATCCATTGCAGCAATTGTTCAGCAATGGTGTGTGTAAACAGACAAGGGGGCATTGCCATCTCCTTACAGAAGTCCTTTGCATATGGACAGAAACTCACCTCGCTTTTCTGAGCCTTATACCTCAAGCCATTCACTTTCTCAAAAGGAAACTTCATTCCCTTAAAGTAAAATGGGTACAGAAGTTCTATAGGTCTGTCATCCAGACATTTCTGGTTTTCGCTTCAAGGACTGTAAATAAGGCAAGCCTTGGCAGATTACCTTCTCTTGGTGGGTAAAAGACTGCTTCCTGATAGAGTATGATCACCTTGATGGAACACCTTGGCTCTGGAAGACCTTGACCGCAGTTTATCAGATCCTTCCTAACTTATTTACCTTGTGGGCTTGAGGGCCAAGGTATCTCTCCTTCTGCAAAACAGCCATATATTCACTTCTGCTTTACATACTTATCTGCTACTGTCAGCTGAATTTGTCTGTGGCAGACTCTGAATTTGGCAGAGTAGTACTCCAAGCGCTCCCTCATCTCTGGAGTCCACTAGTTGCTACATCTACTGATCATCATATCTGTTTCTGGGTAGGATGGGAGAAGACAAGACTATGACAAATAAGATTGCTGTTGAGAAGTCTTTTCCATTAATTAAATATCAGAGGCAAAGTCCAAAGTGCACAGATTTAAGAATTTACCTGTTAATATTTACAACATAATTGTCTAAACATCTCTTCCAAGGATTTGATTCTCATTAACTATGAAATTGCTCTACCTCATCTTATAGAGAAATGGAAATTTGTGGATTGAACAGTTTGATTTGAATGCTTCCTAGATTATTAGGAATTGAAGGTTGTGCAATACTGTGTTAATTTTGCTAATTTAACTTAATTTTGCCTAGATTTGCACTAGTGTTTTGGCTGTGTCCTCAGATTTATCGTAATACTTTGCCCATTATTTGAAAAACAGGTATCTCTGCTAGTACTTAATGATTTAGACAAGAATTTTTACATCACTTGTAAAGCCATTACCTTTTAGCACACCACTTTTCAATGTGTAATCTATATGCTAATTAGACACTTGCACTTGTAAATTACAGCTACAAAAATACATTTCAGAAGATGTCTGTTCAACTGGGTAATTTTTTGTTTACCTTAAACTAAAAGCTAATTTATTTGCCTATTTTCCCGTTGACACAGTATTGTTTTATCAGATGCCAACATTGCTATATTTTGTGAAAGGGATATAACCAACAGGGATATGGCAAATCCTCTTTATATACAGCATATAAATTGAAAAGCCAAAATAAATAAAAATTGTCCAATATAATGCCAAGTCTACAGTTATCTTCCAATTTGTTGTTCTAGCCCTGCAGGGATATGGAATATGGTTTAAAAAAAAAAAAGATTTTGTCAAACCATGCGTGGTCTCCTCATGCATTTTCAAAATCTAAAAATTGTAGCTGTGCAAACCAGTGTAGAGAGTGTGTGTGTTTGTGTATATAATGTGAATTAATAGGAATTTAGTATGCACATGGTTTTCATCAACAGTATCTAGTTCTCACTGTACTTGCAAACTGACTTTGTCGCTGTTAGGGAAGTCTAGACAATGAATCATATATTGTAATCTTGTCTACGAAAACAATCATAAACATACCATTTATTTTTCTCTTAAATTCAGGGCAAGCATTCAAAAAAGAGTCACTGTTATCCACCCATGAACAGAGATCACCGCAGAATCATCCATGAGTTAGCTCAAATTTATGGCATTGAGAGTGTGAGCTATGACAATGAACCAAAGCGTAATGTTGTTATCACTGCAGTGAAGTATGTTATCTTAATAGTTTTTATTTTAGTTTTCAAAGTAATTAACATCCATTCAGTAGATTTGAATATTGTGTTTTCTATATTTTGTTCTGAGTTTACTTTATTTACAACTTGCAAAATACATCCTTTATACTTTGTAAGTTCTATAGAAGCAGCTTTTAAATGGTTGGGGTGGAGGGAATGCATAATCTCACACGATTGTATTTCCATCAGTTTGGGGGTATTTCTTCTGATTTCACCTCAGTCTCCGATTTTTAAATATGACAGGACTGTCCAATTATAGTTCCTTTGACTCCAAGCTGTGTTTTTTCTGGTCACAAGAGGTTGCTGCTCTCACTGCTGCTGAGTAACCCACAAGCATGAACTCCTGCTCCTGATGATGATCACTTCCCCTCTTGCCAGCTTCCCCACAGTCTGTTTTACCTTTTCAAGAGAAGGGGAAGAGGCATCAGCTAGATGCAGGGAGGAACTTTTAATGGGGGCAAAAAGAAGGGAAGTCTTAAGGTGAAAAGTGAGGGGGGAGCAACACCCGAGAGGGACTAGGACAGGGGTCGGCAACCTTTCAGAAGTGGTGTGCCGAGTCTTCATTTATTCACTCTGATTTAAGGTTTCATGTGCCAGTAATACATTTTAATGTTTTTAGAAGGTCTCTTTCTATAAGTCTATAATATATAACTAAACTATTGTTGTAAGTAAGGTTTTTAAAACGTTAAGAAGCTTCATTTAAAATTAAATTAAAATGCAGAGCCCCCCGGACCGGTGGCCAGGACCCAGGCACTGTGAGTGCCACTGAAAATCAGCTTGCGTGCCGCCTTTGGCACGCGTGCTATAGGTTGCCTACCCCTGGACTAGGATCAGAGAAAGGGAGAGAAATTGAGTGAAAAAGAAAAGGGAGATGCCTCATAAAGATGCCAGAGAAGGGATCAGGCCAACTGATCATTGCCAATCACTCTGGAAGAGGATAGCCAGTTTCTAGTGCAGGGGAAACCAAGCCCTGTTCATGGGAAATGTTTGGTTGGTTTTGGTTTTGTTTTGGTTTGTTTTTTTGTGAATGAGTTACCTCCATAGGTTTAGGGAAGCATCTGTATTTTAGGATATTTATCAAATGCTCAACCTTTAGGGTTTGCTCATCACTGGCTTTACAAGGACTTTTGCTGCTCATATGCTTTTGCGTTGTTACATTATTTGAACAAATCATCAGTTTCTGATTCAAAATCATAATGCTATATACGAGGTAGAGACTGTATATTGTAGTGGGCTTTTGGTCTAGTAGCAGAGCCTGAAAATTTATAGTTAAAAAAAGAAAACTAAAATTCACAACAATTCACAATCTTATTTGGAGAACTGATTGAAAATATGACTGTTGATTTTTTAATTAAAGCAAGGATTTAGTGATAAGATGCATTTTCTTGCTTGTCTGGCAGTGTGAAATTTCAGAACTTTAGAATTCTCAAGGCATTTGCAAAAAAAAAAAAAAAAAAAAAGTAAGAGAATGTGAAGTAGGTGACCCTGAGTTCAGAACTCTTGTAATTGATAACCAGTGTGCGCGCACACACAAACACACTTAACAGTAAGAAAAATTTTCCTTATCCCTATTGTCAACAGATTTCTGAACCATTTCCAATTTTTCTGCTATGCCAAATGGACCATTTTGAAATGAATCTGAAGTCACATTTAAAAGAAGGATATGATGTGATTAATAAGAATATTTTGATATTTTTTCATGCACAACAAATCCACGTGTCTGGAGGATTGATTCTGCTCTCTCTCTATGAGCATGGGAAAGTATGTCTCAGGCTCAGTTTCCTGTCTCTGTCTCTCCAGAAGCAGTTCTCTGTATGTTTCTCCTGTGAGCTCTGAGGGAAGGCCACAGACCTTTACGGGTTTGTGACAGTTGAAGTTTTTCCTCACCTCCTCCCCCAGAACCTCCAGACCTCAGAGAGGAGAAGTTGATTGTAGTCAGCATTGCTGACTGCTGCAAGCCTGTGACTGTAACCTCTGACAGAATAGCTCTACAGCCATTCGTCACCCCAACCTGGAGTCAACAGTGACCAGTGGAAAAAGAGGCAGTTCTTAAATCATAAGTGAACAGGCTATTAAAGGCTCCACCCTTGAGGGTATCGACATACTGACAGAGTTGAGTTTCGCAGCTTGACAATGGTCGCTTGAGATTATGGATCAACAGTCAATGGAGCTGAGCTACGTTAGGGACTGTGGGGCATCTGGCCAGACACTGGCCAAAGAGAGTCCACCATGCCCCTGTGCCTTTGGATGTGCAAACTATGCCTACCATAATGGTCACCCCAATCCAAGCTTCTCCTTTGTAACCCTAGTCACATTATCTTACAAAGGCAGTCTAGAACTGCTTGTCCGTATCTCTTTCTCTGTTTGAGTATCTAAATATATTTAGCTGCAGCCTGTTTTCTCTCCTCTGTTCCAACATAGTTAGGAGACTCCTCTGGGATGCAGACTCTGCTCCTGGGATGCAGACATTATTTTCAGGTTTGGCCTACTTCAAGCAACATTTGAATGAGCTTTTGGGACAGGTCTTTTGGACACAGTTGTCAGTGAAGCTGCAGGTCAGAGAGAGTTGCACATGCTTCAGGAAGAGATGATAAAATGCTTCTACATTAGACATAAGAGAGACAGCCAAGGTAATTCTCATAGTTCCTTATTGGCCTTGCAGACCCTGGTTCTAGGAGATGTCTGTATGTCCTCCCTGGCAACTACCCACAGATAATTTCTGCTGATACAAAGTCAGGATCCAGGCAGGCTTCAGACTGCCTTTTAGAATTTGAACGGATGAAACTCTATGACTTAAATCAACTAGTAGATGTTAAATTTCAATCCAGGAAGGATTCTATATCTACATTTTTATAGCAACAACTGGAAAATCTTCAGACACCAATGTTCTCAATTTAATGTTAAGTCAATTTCAGCCTAAACCTGCTTGTGCTTCCTGTTTCATGACTTAAATAAAGGGCTCAGCCATACCACTTCATAGGTTCAGTTAGAGCTTTTTGAGTACCCACAGGTACTCAGCAGCACCTCATATTTCATGATTCATCAAGACAGTAAGGAAGTTTCTTTGTTCTGTTGAATTTTCTGTTGTTAGCAGGATGCCTAACTTAGCTCTGGAATAATTGATGGAGCAGCCCTTTTGAATCTGGCCTCTACATCCTCGTATTTCCTCTCTCTTATAGTTGCCTTTCTAATCACAACCATTTCTTTTAGGATGATTAGTGAATTAAATTCATTGTCTATTAAAAATTCCTTTTTTCTCCAGAGCTGATACTCTGCACCACCCCAGATTTCCTATTTAAGGAACTTCTTTTGTCTTATCACCTCAATCAATACATCACTTTTTACATTTTGTTTTTTATTAAACCTACTCATCCTCATGATATTAGATGCCATCATCTGGATGTTTGCATATCAATCAAATCCTAATTAAACAGGATTAATTGTTGCTTTATAATGGCAAAAATCACGGGTCTGAACTCTTTAAAAAACAAAATTGTCAATGGATCCTGGCAGCTATATCAGAAGCAGATAAGTAAGCCAAAAAAACTCCTTCTGAAAGCCTCGGCACATTCAGTGATGTCTGCATCCGCATTTTAGGCAAAAATAAAGTTTCTTATGAGGAAATCTGCAGAGGGACCACTTGGAAATCTCTGTTCCTTCACCAGACGTGACTACAAAGTGGATGTTGCATTTTCATCAGATACTGCTTTTGATCTATAGGTACCATCCATTATTTTTCTTTTCTACTGTCTCAGCTCTGCTGTCCCTCCCTTTTTTCTGGTCATATTGCTTGCTGCTTTCCAATCGTCCTCCAGTGTAGTATATATGAGAATAGACAGCTTACTCATGCTTCTCATAACAGGAAATTCACTAGTCTGTTTTTTTCCCACCCTTGTATATACATGTGTATAATCCCTTGGGATTGTCACCTAACGTGCTGGAATTACCTCTGAGCCCGTTTTCCCTGCCAGCTTCGGACTTCAGAACCCTGCCTTGTTGAGCCAGACACGCAAGCCTGCTGCAACACAGACCCAGGTCTGCTCCACGCACCCAAAGCTGCAGACTTTAACCAAAAATTGCTCAGCAGGTCACCTATCTCCAGCACCCAGACACCCAGTTCCCAATAGGATCCAAACCCCAAATAAATCCGTTTTACTCTGTATAAAGCTTATACAGGGTCAACTCTTAAATTGTCCGCCCTCTATAACACTGATAGAGAGATATGCACATATGGAGTACAACGTCACACCCTCCTCCTGAACTTACTGCCGGAGTCTTGGACGCTGTACATGGCAGAGGCAGTACATGTAAAATCCCTGTTCGTCTCTGGTCACACCCCCTTCTAGTACCTTTAAACCTTACGATGTCATCAACTCCTATAGCATTGACCCGTAGATGAAGTAGCCAAAGACACAAGATAACCAGCAAATCTATGGCGGACAGGCTCTGTTCACACAGTTCAGCTTGTTCAGCATCTGTTGCATTTCCCAACCCCTTTGTGTACCATGGTAGGGGTTTAGACACAGATTCTCCTGTCTCTTTGGAGAAGGCTTTCAATTCAGGCATGTGTTTGAGGATTTGGCAAGGAAAGGGTGCACTGCAACCATGCCTGCCCTTGGCCCCTCCCTCTGGAATCTCTTTGTGTTAGACCTCACCCGCTTGTGAAGTTTCCCAAATGCAAAGTTTTTCTTCCTCCTGCCTTGAAGAGACAGTTTTATCTCTTACAAGCGTAGCAGGAAAAACATCTTTCAATGGAGTGCTTTGGATTGGTAGGATCCCCTCGGTCACCCCACTCTCTGTTCCCAAAAGGTCAGCTGGGTGGACTCTCCCCTCCAGGAGATTTGACCCCCAGTCTTTCCTTAAAACCTGATCCACAGGTGAAGGGTCTGGCATTTCAGATGCAGATCCTTCACCCTCCTCCTGGGGAAATGCCTTCCTACAAAAGGTGGGCAGACCCGCCTGTCCCCCCTCACCTTCCATCTGGACTTCCCTTTCTGGGTTCCCCTCTGAGGCAGACACTCCTATGTCCCCCAAAAGGGAAGGTGACCCTGATCCAGCTGTGGGCTCACAGCTACCAGCTATGACAGACCCTTCACTGACCAGCAAAATCCCCCCTCTTTCACTCAGGTTGGGCTTGCTTCCAGCTACAGAGCCCTTGGGGTCTGTTCCCACTGCAGTGGTCATCAGGACCCCAACTTCCATCTCCAGGATACATGTCTGCGCACCCTAGGGCCGGGTCTGTCCCCTGCTGAACTACATCTTGCTGGCAGTCAGCATCTGGGAAGGCCTCCCTGTTACAAGATGGAACATCCCCCTCCCCCAGGGAGATGATCACAGGACAGGAGCTGGCTCTATCCAGCCCTTCCCGCGGGGACCTGCTTTGAGACCCAGGGTTACAGGAACTGGCCTCGACCCTCCCTGCCCCCAAGGGCCCATTTTCCACTGCTACCGAGTAATTAAAGAGACACTCTCCTATTTCCCCAGCAGCACATGTGACTTCACCCTCCCCTCTGGGGCTTTCAGCACAAGATTCCTTCTTGCTGCTAACAAACCCTGGGACAGATTCTGCCACATCAAAAAAGTCATTCCCCAGTAGAAACGGTGCAAAATTGTGTGCCACCGCTGCAACAGTCAGTTCAGTCTGCAAATCACCAGTTTCCATATGTACCTTGGCTAAAGGTGCCAGGACCTTATAACCTCCCACCAGTTCTAATTCTGCCATTCTTCCTGGTAACAAATCCTTCTCCTGGGTCTGGTCCCTCCTGACCACAGAAATTTCTGCACCAGTATCTCTCCAACCTTGGAGCACTTTGGCATTAAGCTTAACAGCATGCATATGTCCCCTGCTTGATTGTGTAGAAGCAACCTTTACAAATCCTGTGTGGTAAGACGCAGAAGCCTGGGATACACTGTGCTCTGAGATGCAGCAGCTTCATGTGTTACCTGGTGCCTGTTCCCACTCAGCCAAGGACATTTATTCCTTAGATGCTCAGTGGACTTCCAATGATAGCACCTTCTGGGCTCCTCTGTTTGTACAGGAGACTTGGGATGAGTAACAGGGGAATGGGGAGGTGAATGCCCAGTCTCCTTTTTCCCCAGGGGTAAAAAGGTGATTCTGCTTTCCACCAACCCTGTACCCCTCTGCCAGTGGTTTATGTTTAATTGCAGCTTATGATTGCTCATAAGAGTCTGCAAGCCCACTAATTCACCCACTGCATCCATCTTTTTGTCCCACAAATACTGTTTTACATCATCACTGCACGTATTCAGGAACTGTTCCTGAGTAACTAAATCACACATTTCTTCAAAGCTTGTAATGTGTTTTCCCCTCACCCACTTGTCTAACAAATCTCTCATTTCATTTACATAGGCCACATTACTTAATCCAGATCCCCTCTTAAGACTCCTGAATTTAACCCTGTAGGTTTCAGCTGTAATCTGGAACTGGTTTCAAAACCAGTTCCTTAAATTTACCATAGTTTGAAACATCAGCAACAGGCATCTTATTGAATATGTCCAGAGCTCTCCCAGTCAATTCTGCAACCATTTTTTGATCCTCGGGAATCACATGGAGAGTGCACAGTCTCTCAAAGGTGATGAAATACTCGGCAAGATCACTGGATTCATCATATGGTGGACATAACTGTTCCCATTTGTGGATTTTTGGGAAAGTGGAGCCAGCTGCTGAAGGGTTTTGTCTCGTCCACTCCATTACAGCCAGTTCATGCTTCTGGGTCGCAATCTGGGCCTCAATTTCTTTGTCGTTTAACTCCAGGGTTAGCTGCCTCTCTTTGCTTCTCCTCCTGAGCAGCTTGTTGTGCTAACCTCTGGGCTTCAAGCTCTTTGTCTTTTAAGTCCAGGGCTTGCTGGTGTGCAGCCCTTTGTCTGGCTGCTTCTGCCTCCATCGTTTCCCTGGCCGCAGCTGCTGCTTTGAGCCTCATTTGTGCCTGCCACATTTGAAACTCATGGTCCTTTGCCTTCTCTTCCACTTCCAGTCTGGCCAGCTCTAGTTTTGTAGCTGCCTCACTGGAAGTCATTTTCCTGCATTCTTGTGCTTATTTCCCTCACCTGAAATAAACAAACCGAAAATAACAAACCAGTAACCACTTTGTCTGTTCTCCAACCATGACACTCAAAACTCACTTAAAATCACTACCAGTGTCTCAAAGCAATCAGCTGTGCACAGATCCTGCTCGACTATGCCACTGTAACGGGTTCGGTCACAGAGACCCACTTGGGGCTGTCACCTGACGTGCTGGAATTATCTCTGAGCCCGTTTTCCCTGCCAGCTTCGGACTTCAGAACCCTGCCTTGTTGAGCCAGACACGCAAGCCTGCTGCAACACAGACCCAGGTCTGCTCCACGCACCCAAAGCTGCAGACGTTAACCAAAAACTGCTCAGTAGGTCACCTATCTCCAGCACCCAGACACCCAGTTCCCAATGGGATCCAAATCCATTTTACTTGGCATAAAGCTTATACAGGGTAAACTCATAAATTAAATGATCTGCCCTCTATAACACTGATAGAGAGATATGCACAGCTGTTTGCTCCCCAGGTATTAATCACTTGCTCTGGGTTTACTAATAAACAAATGTGATTTTATTAAGTATTAAAAGTAGGATTTAAGTGGTTTCAAGTAATAACACACAGAACAAAGTAAGTCACCAAGCAAAATAAAGCAAAAACACTCAAGTCTAAGCCTAATACATTAAGAAACTGATTACAGGTAAAATCTCACCCTCAGAGATGTTCCAATAAGCTTCTTTCACAGACTAGACTCCTTCCTAGTCTGGGCCCAATCCTTTCCCCTGGTACAGTCCTCGTTAGTTCCAGCGAACATCTTAGGTGGAAAGCAGGGGTGTTCTCATGATTGGCAGCCCCTTTGTTCTGTTCCACCCCCTTTTATAGCTTTGTCACAAGGCGGGAATCTTTTGTCTCTCTGGGTCCACACCCCTCCTTCTAAATAGAAAAGCACCAGGTTTAAGATGGATTCGAGTATCAGGTGACATGTTCATGTCCTGTGAGACCCCAGCCTACATTCTTCCTGGGCTGGCTCACACAAACATAGGAAGGCTTGCAAGTAAACAGAGCCATTTACAACCAATTGTCCTAGTCAATGGGAGCCATCAAGATTCTAAACCACCATCAATGGCCCACACTTTGCATAATGACAATAGGATCTCAGAGTTATACTTTATATTTCTAGCTTCAGAAACAAGAATGATACATGCATACAAATAGGATGACCACACTCAGTAGATTATAAGCTTTGTAAGCATACCTTACAATAGACCTTTTGCCTAAAGTATATTCCAGTTGCATCATATTCATACTCATAAGCATATTTCCATAAAACATCTGGAGTGCAATGTCACAATGTGTTTGTAGTTTTAGGGTTTAAGTGTTGTAAGTTTGGACTTTGATGCACTTTACAGGCTCACGCAAAGGGAGCAGTTCAAGCACCAATAAAGTTACGCAGGGAACTTTTTTTTTTTTTTTTTTTTTTTAATTATCCTAGTCAACCCCGAAAACTTCCAGACTAGTGGATATCTTCTTACATTAAGACATATTTATAATAAGAAAAATAGTCTATTTCCTCTATTTACTGTCTCCATTGTTCAGTTTAAATGGGGGAAAGGGGGTATAGATTGTTTTAGGCAAAGAAGAAATGCTGGGCTGCTTTGAGTCACAGTGTGTCAGAAGTTCTTCTAACACCTCAGTATTGGATTTGCTGCGAGATAACACATTGGACCTTCAAGTCTCAAACTGTCATTTATACCACATTTAACACTTAATTTTTGTCTTGATTTTTTTTAATATAGTGTATTATTTTTCTATTTAAACATGTAGACAATAACATCACAAATAATATTTGTTACCATTCTCATCCTCTAGAGGTAAATCCATTTGTCCAAGTAATACCCTAACATCTGTGCTAGAGAGGGAAATGCAGACAAGGCCTCCACCACCTATTCCTCACTACAGACAAACAGATAAGTAAGAACTATTTAGTTATTTAAGTGTTTTTGCTAAGTTAATGTTTAATAAAGTGACAGTATGGGCCAGAGCCCTCACAACTTTGTCAGGGCATCTCAGTTTTGAATTGCCATACTCATGCTATTTTAATCTCTTAAACAGATTGCTAAATGTGACAATTTATGATGAAACGTATTATAATTCTAGGACATGCATTAGAGACTACCTATGCCACTCTGGTTTTTAATCAAGAGCGGTAGTGAACATTACATGAGTGTTTTTCTTGTGTTTACACTATGTGGCATATCATTTATTACCTTCGTGCAATAAACAATTTTTGAAAGATCTTGCATACATTGATGCATTCTGAACATCAAAGAGCCTCTGAGGGGGAAAAAGCTAGAAATCAAGGGGATTTACTCACTAAACATGTCTGCCCACATCATTGCAGCAGTTTTTTAAAATATAGACAAATAGAATGTATGGGAGCAGTAGAAAGGGATAGAAGATCTCTTATATAAAAATGTAATTTATATGAATCTTGTGTCCAAGTTTGGTTGCCTCATCAAAAGAAATTGATAGAGTAAATGCGGGGGGGGGGGGGGAATGCATCAAAGCAGTGAAAAATCTTAGCTCTTTACCTAGTTACAGTTCACAAAATTGCAGAGACTATTTAACATGGAAAAGAGTTATTCAGAATTAAAATTTAACCGAACAGACCCTTCTCTCTACCTTTCTCATAATGAGCACAGGGGGTCACTCATTGAAATAAAATGGGAATAAATTTAGTGCCAGCAAAAATAAATACTGCCCTTATGCTATATAGTCAATCTGTGTAATTTATTGTTGCAAGAGGTAGACACGCATACTGTAGCTAGACTTTAAAAGACTGAATAATTTTATAACCATTTCTAACTATTCTTTGCAAACTAAGATATGGGTAATTAGTTCATGGCATATAATGGTTGTCCGTGGGGGTCACTAAGTATTGTTTCCTCTATAATGGCTAAAGAGGGCAAAAGTGGGGACTTCACATTCCTTGGGTACTGACCGCTGCTGGGGCAAGCAAGATACCAGACTCCTTGGCTGTATGGTCTTATCTAACATATCAGCTCCTGTGTTTGTAAGACACGGTGGCCTTGAGTGTGCATAGGCTTTTAACTTTCTGGGCTTCACAACCACGAGTTATATTTGTTCAATTTTGGCTCTCAAAATGTTTTGCTGAATCTGGATTTAAGATGATCGCACCCTTAAAAGGATATTGGGAAACCACAGGCTTCTGATGCAGGGAATGTCTTCTGTTCTAGATTTTGACAGTATCTAGCAGAATATGGGCCTAATTCTGGTTGGTGGTTTCAGGGACTACCAGAATACAAATGAATAACAATAATAGGCTGTTCATTCCTTGAGAAGATCCAGTTCATCAGAGTGTAAACTAACAGATTCAAGATTAAAATCCAGCCTAAACCACCTGCAGGCATGCCTAAACCAAGGCTCTTAAATCAATGCTTAGGAGCATATATAAAAGTAACCTGATTTTCAGTGGTGCTTGGCTCTTGCATCTCCCATTTACTTCAGTGGAATTCACTGGAAATTAGCACCTCCTGAAAAACCAGCCTGCTTATTTTTAATTTTAGGTGGCCAGGTTTGAAAATCTTTGCCTCTGGATTAAAATTATTTGTAAATAAAACATTCATTTAATATTTAAACATTGAAATTTTATTGGAAACAGAAGTTTTTGAAAGGCCTCATGTCACTGTCTTCAGATATATGCAGTGGTATTGTAGTCATGTTGGTCCCAGGATATTAGCGAGACAAGGTGGGTGAGGAAATATCTTTTATTGGACCATCTTCTGTTGGTGACAAGCTCAAAAGCTTGTCTCTCTCTCCAGCAGAACTTGGTCCAATAAAAGATATTTCCTCACCCACCTTGACTGTCTTCTGATGACAGTTAAATAGGATATTTGAATAATTATCTATACTAACAGTCGATGATTTCATTAATTTTAATCCTTTGTTTTTATATGTAGCTGAAACTTGACCTGCAACTATCCCTCACTTCAGAGATAGTCTTTTGCTTTTCTTGCATATATTTTTGAAAAGGACAATATTCAGAACATTGGCTCGTCTGTAACCAAGTTTACATTTGCAAAATAAACTACCTAAATATCAGTGTGTTGTAGATAAATTGCTTGTGGTATTCTACCTTAATATTAGAATGGCTGAATTGCTAATATTAATATTTATGAAAAGCAGAGTTAATAAAAGGTAGCTATTTGTTCAGTGGGCACTGAAATGTACATTAGAGTGAATAATTAAGATTTGATTTCTGTAAAACTTTGTAACAGCTTTCTAATGCCTGGTGTTTATTGATCTTGCTGTCCAGTGGCATAATATGCCATGAGATGTTATGGTGTTTTTATATCAGTTTGGGAAAGTCAGTGTGTTATCCTTGCTTATGTAACTGTATCTTTCATTTAACTGAGAATTGTGTTCTGTAATATTTTATGGTTTTAATTTCAGGAATAATGGAAACAGTGGCTTGCAGAAAACATTAAAAGTGGAGCCAGTGATTGACTACTTTGATGTCCAAGACTGAAATGATCAATCTTAAATTATTATTTAGAAAAATGGAGGTGAAGATACATATCTATCATGCAAGATGCTTTGTGGCTAATTAAATGATTAACTATTCAATATATTCAAAGTTTAAAATAGTAAAAAAGCACTGGTGAGTTAAGTGTATGAGAAACATAGCATTGTCTAGAAATTAACTAAAATTTGAGCTCTGAATATTGCAAGATAAGCTATTAAAGGCCAAATTCTGACTTCAGATTGATGTGCACAGCTCTCATTGAATGCACTGAGAACTGCATGCGTTCCTCAAAAGCCAGAATATGGCTTATCATTTATTATATCAATGAAACTGATCTTTTAAATTTGACTGCAAATTTTCAGCTGCTCTGCATATTTTTACATAAGTTGCAAGTGCAGGTATTTTTCACCTCAGGCTGGTACATTTTTCTTCTCTGTTTGTTTGGAATCAGAGTCCATCTTTACTGAAGTGAAACTGCCTATCCATTAATTTATAGCTGAAAAAACTGGTAATTAAATTCTATTGGGGTAGTTATATTAGTGGCAAACATTCCAAAGATTTATACTGAGGGATCCAACTGTACTGTTAAAAATGAACAAATCACAAATCGCTATAATATAATCCTAATGGATATATTTTCAAGGAGTTTTCATGTGATTTTAATCATTCCATTTCTACTGCAAACATATCTGAGTTATTCCCACATGGAATAAAACAAAAAATTTAGCTCAACTCTACAATATGTTACATATTCCCAGTGCTTAGGCACACTGACACCCGCTAATGAGGAGTACATCTCATGTTCACTAGCATTTGAGGATTTTGGTACTTTCCTTGTTCTTGAGGTGGAAGAGGGAAAATGCCATTTGTTTGTTTGTGGGTTTTTATTAAGCAAAAGAATAATGGCTTAGTTTTCTTTGTGTTTTATTTAGTTTGTATATTGAAACCTTTAATTTAAATTAAAGGATTAAATTGAAAATGAAAAATATTTAATTCAAACGCTTGAACAGTTAGAACTCCACGTATGGCTTTGATGTTCCATAGAGATTGAATCATATGTCTAGGATTGTTAAACTGATGACTTCACTAGTTTAAACTTTTCCTCTGTACAAGCTTAGAGCAGAAGGTATGTGCTAGGCTTGTGTTGGAATATGGGTTGAGATTGCAGCAATTCTTGAAAACTTCATAAGAAAGTCTGGTATGTTAAATCCCTCTCAATGAAAACAGCCCTTTAATGATCACATTACATTTTAAATATATTATACTTTACACAATTCAGTAGCCAACACAATCTCCTAGATTTCAAATTGTTTCACATTAATGGGTGCCCTCATGAGGAAGGAGAGACCAGATCTTTAGCTGGTGTAAATTGTCATAGCTCCATTGACTTCACTTGAGCTACAACAATTTACCCAAGTTGAGGATCTGGCCCCTTATGCTAATAAGCTCCTTACTCCTCACACTATGCTCTGTCTGTCTCACCCCTCCTGACTGCACACAGCCCTAGAAGTTATTCCTTTGTGCAGCTCTTTGTGCTCAGGGGCAGCTTCTGTCTGCATGTCCCAGAGAGCTTATGGAACTTTTGAGGGCCATTAGCCACAGAGGTTCATTTTGGGGTGGATATGTATCATAACATGTTGACTTAAGATAACTGTAATATTCTACATTGTCAAGATGTTATGGGTTTTATGGCTTTCTGTGGATGCATGTGTATAAAACTTACTTTGTTTAGGAAATGACAATGCAATGTAATATGTTTCTATTTAAATGTTTGAGATACATTTTCTCCACTTAAAAGAACACGGTCGAGGAATGTTGATCTTTTTTGTGTGTGTATGTCTTCATACAATGAAAATAATTTTCTTTACCTTTTTCCTTTCATTTGGTGAACAGAAATGAACTTTTTTTTACGAATGAATCTCAAATAAACTAGCTGTTATGGTTTGGCATGACAGTGCACAAAATTCTTAAGCAAGTTGAGCCCTTGCAAGGTGCTTAACGTTTTCAATTTCTGTTGACATCAGTGGGTGAATAGGTTGCTAAGCACCTTTCTAGAACTGTGATCTTGCAGACATTTACACAATTAAGTAGGCCTAATGGGAGAGAGAGTCTCATTTATTTCAGTGTCACTGCATGACTGAATGAGGGTTTGCAGGATGGGCCCATAGTTTGTGACCCTACATTTAATTTATTTTAACACAGGACTTCATTTAAAATAGCTAAAAACATCACCTACATACTTGTGTGCAATTTGTATGAGGCTTTCATAGCAGTATGTCTAGTTCATGCACTTTAATTGGTATTTTTAACAAATTGTGATCTTGCAACTTAAATGTGAGGCTGATGAGAAGCAGTCTAGAAGATGTTCAGGTTCTGAATAGAACTTTTAATACTTCCAGCTTTTGATCAGAAGAACCAGAGAATTTTCAGTTTGCAAAATAAGGCTAATAAATATTTTGAATTCATATCTACTGATTAATCATAATGACCCTTATGAAATGTCTAATAAAAGTTTTGCTCAGTTGTGAATATTCACATATCTCTACGCCTATTTTAATACCAAGGAGGTCAAAGCCTATACAACAGCTTTTAAAAAATCATTGACACTGAAATGTTTACTCAAAATTTCTTATTGTAATAGTTCCGTTAAAAAGATAATTCATGCACTTCCCTGGGGAAGCAATACCAAAACACGTTTTTTCCAAAGTATAATTTTCCAGCTTTAAAAATGAATTCAGCAAGATTTAATTGTGGTGTTCTCCCTTCTCTTCTGGTTTGCTTTGGATCATTTTACTGCATATGTGTGCCTAATGGGAATGCTTTTCTAATATACCATTTTGTATTTCTTCTTATTCTGAGTTGGCTCTTAGTCTATTTATCTAAGAGAAAAAAGAGTGAAGTCAGTGGCATTGACTTCAGTGGAGCCAGTATTCCATCCTTGGTCTGTCAATTACATTGCACAGGTCTCAGAACGATACTGTATTTTGTAAATTGTTCTGTATTGAGTACATTACAATAAAGAGATTGTCTTTGAAGTGAACTGTGAGGAAGAGCAAATTGGGTACAATACATATAACTTTACCAAGTGCTTTTAAACTATTGTATATAAAATACAGGTAGAATTTTGGCATTGGGACTATGTAACTGTTCAATGGTTTAATGCGTTAAGAAGTGCTCTGATTATTCAGTGCTTGATGTGCATAATCTAAAATCCTAGCTGTGCAAGTTAGCTATGGAGACCACTGTTTTGTGGCAGTTTTACAGTATGTGCCTCATGATGAAGTAAGCAAACGAACATTGCTCTAAAACACTCTTTCCATAAGTTATTTGGTGACAGATATATATATCTATATAGATATATAGATATATATTCCACTTGATTCCTTTCAAGTTTAGTGGTGTAACAGGTGACTTACTGTATAAAGCTGTAATAAAATTAAGTTCAAATTGCTATGTGTTGTAGTTATTTGCAAGCTTTTAGGTAGGTGTACATGTGTTGGGAAGTTCTTAAAATGCTGTAGGAAGGCAAATATTTGAATGGAATATCGGGGGGGGGGGGTTCTTCACCTCAAATTCTAAAATATCAGGTGCAGTTTTCTTCCTGCATTTCAACATCTTTAAACAAACATCTTTTTGGAGGGGTCCATACCAAAGGGGGAGGAGAGAGGGGACTATCTGCTATCTATGTAGAATTTAAGAATAATTTTTTGCTAACTCAAGATTTTATCACAAGTCTCACAATATATGATCCTTTTTTGAGGAATGATCTCCTATTGTATTCCACTGTGGGTTTACGCATGCACACCATATGCCCAGAGTCGGAGGATTTGAATGTAGAGATATTGGTCCACACATGCGCCCTGGCTCATCTCGTGCCTCCAACCCAGGGGATATGGGGAGGCCGACCAACTCTCTCTCCAGTTCCTTCTCACCGCCGCATGGTCTGGGTTGGAACCTCCAGTGTCCATAGCTTCAGGTTCATCCTACAAAATAAGACTCTTTGGTGCTTGCTCATGTTGATTCCATTCTAGGTGCGTGCGCACTCATGTGCATGGTCGTCAGAGATTTTTGCCTTAGCGGTATCCGAAGGGCTGACTGTGGTGCCCCCTTGAGTGCTGCACCCAAGTGCTGGTATATCAGGTGCCGTCAACCCTACTCCCTCTCTGTTCCTTCTTACCGTCCGTGGTGGTTAGTCGGAGTGCCTTTCCTTGCTTAGCAAGGGCTAGTGGGTTTTTTTCTCCTTTGGACTTCATGCCTTAAGGCTTTGTATATAGTTGATTCTTCAGTAGTTAGTGTTTGGTTAGTTGTTAGTAGTTAGAGTCCCAGCGGGGACTCTGCCCCGGGGCATGCCTCAGTCTCCAGGGTTAAAGCCCTGCACAGACTGTGAAAGGCCTAAGCCTGTTAGTGACCCCCACAGCAGCTGTCTCAAGTGCTTGGGGGAGGCACACGTAAAAGACAAGTGCCGTATCTGCAAAAACTTTCAGCCTCACACGCCAAAAGAGCTGAACATTTGACTGGGCTCTTCTGATAGAGTCCGCCCTCTGTCCGGCCTCCCTCCGTCCTTCCTCCAAGCCGTCTCGGCATGATTCGCCGAGCACCTCGGCATTGGTGCCAAGTGCACCCCCAGCGCCAAGCTCTGTTCAGCACCGTTCCCTGTTGCTGGTACTGAAAAAGAAGGCCAAGAAACAAGGCTCCCCAGCGCCAGGAAAGAACAGCCATGTGGCAGCAGGCAAAAGACCCACCTCGGGACATCCGTATAGCCCAGAACCCTGCAGTTGGCTTTCTCCCGTTGGGGACGTTAGCCCCATGAAAGGTCCTCCTCCGACTCCTGTGAGCAGTATCCGACCAACTCCCCTGCCAGCACCGACGCCCTCACATACTCCCCTGGCGTAAAGGGAGCAAAGGCCACCGACACAGCAGAGGCCGCAGGCTTCAGCAAAGGCTCCCCAAGAGGGCAAGTCAGCCAATAAGACTCCTCCGGCATCAGTGGAGTACCACTGATCCCCCTAGACACTGACGCGCTCTCCACCTCCGCACCGCCAGTCACCAGAGCCACCACCGAGATCATCTGGGGCTCGCCATAGATCACCGGCACCATGATCATGGTCCCCGTTATCTCGACATCTATCACTGAGAGGGAGGCGTAGATCCCCTTACTACCAGTACCGATTGCCTCCCCGTCGGTCACGTATCGTCACCGATCCAGGTCGCCTATGCTGCGGGAGTGTTCTCTGTCCCGCCCCCAGTCTCCCCAGCATCAACACCAGTCTCCATTGTTATCTGTGGCCTCTAAGCAGACCCAGGCATCCATAGCCCCTCCATGGTCTCCAGAAGGTGGTTCCTCCAGTACTGAGGGACGGTTTAGCCCCTTGCCTAGAACCCGACAGCGCGACTGGGCAACTCAGACAACAGTGCAGTGGCAGCCGGGTCAGTGGCCTTTTTGGAACGCACGGGGAGTTCCGGTCATGGCTATGCAGCCATTGCTCCACTCATCAGCTGCCACCTTGGAGCAACAGCTGCCGGCACCGGGCTCGGTGCGGGAAGCACGCCCAGAGGCTGAGGCTGAGGAGGTTGTGACCACTCCTAAGCCGCTCTCCCCTGCGGAGGAGTAGGACCAGGGCCCCCTGCCTGTGGTACAGTCCTAGCCTTCGTCCCCAGATGAGGCAGTCGCGGGCCCCTCCAGGGCCAGTCTGGCGGATGACCTTAAGGACCATCAGGCTGTGCTTCATCAGGTGGCCGAGAATTTGGGCCTGGAAGTGGAGGAGATGGCTGAGCAACGGACATCCTATTCAACGTCCTTTCGGCCTCTGCCTCGGCCTGCGTCGCACTACCGATGCATGACAGGGTCCTCAAAATTGCCACATCCATCTGGCAAACCCCTTCCTCCATCCCTCCCACATCAAAACAGGCTGAAAAGAAATACTTTGTCCCAGCCAAAAGTTTTGAATATTTGTATACCTACCTCCCCCTGGCTCACTGGTGATCTTGTCGGCCAATGAGAAAGAAAAGCAGGCACAATCCAGCTCGACCCCAAAAAATAGAGGCCAAATGACTGGATTTGTTTGGGAGAATAATTTATTCCACCGCCAGTTTGCAGTTTTGGGTGGCGAACAATCAGGCACTCTTGGACCATTACAACTTTAATTTATGGGACTCCTGCCGTAAGATTAAGGAGTCCCTCCTGCAGGATTTGGCCCTACAGTTTGATACTCTGGTGCAGGAAGGCCCTACGGCGGCCCGGTGCTCCCTGCAAATGGCTTGGGATGCAGCGGGCTTGGCAGCCAGAGTGGTAGCGTTTGCGGTGGTAATGAGGCGCAGCTTCTGGCTTCAAACCACCAAACTCTCCCAGGAGATGCAGACTGTCATCCAAGACCTCCCATTCGATGGGAACGGTCTGCATGGGCTGAAAGACACGATGGGCTGAAAGACACCAGAACAACCCTTTGTTCGCTGGGAATGCACACGCCACAGTCAGCACATAAGCAGTTCCGGCCGCCTCTGCCGCCAAGGCTGTGGCAGCCTCATCCGGGGTCTGCTAGAAGAAGGGACAAAGACACTCGGTTTAGTCATCTTCGCCCTTCTACCTCCCGCTCACCTGCGCAGCCTGGCCTGGCGAAACAGTCTGGAGACCAGAAGCACTCATTTTTATGGCGCACTCGACAGCAACGCCCCAGCCAATTCCCCGGGTCCACCGTTCCTTTTCCTCAACCACCTTCACCCCTACTGTTCGGCCTGATCGCTGGTCACCTCGGACCGCTGGGTACTGGACATAGTATATCAAGACTAGAGCCTGCAATTTTTGGCCACCCCTCCCTCCATGTCCCTCTTCAGGGATCCTTGTCACGAGCAACTCCTCGTTCAGGAGGTTGAGATCCTTCTGAGCCTGGAGGTGGTAGAGGAGGTCCCTCGGGACATGAAAGGGAAGAGTTCCAGTCCCAGTACTTCCCGTTGCCTCAACAAGTCTCTCAAGAAGTTTTGCATGGTTTCCCTGACCTCCATCATCCCCTCCCTGGATCTGGGAGACTGGTACATCGCTCTCGATTTACGGGATGCCTATGTCCACATTTCCATATTCCCAGGTCACCGGCGTTTCCTCTTCTTCAGAGTGGGCGGGTGTCATTTTCAGTTCATGGCACTGCCCTTTGGCCTATCTTTGGCCCCAAGGATGTTCACAAAATGCATGGCGCCAGTGGCGGCTTACCTGACACATTGAGGGGTCCAGATTTTCCCATATCTCGATTACTGGCTCATCAAGGGCAGGTCTCGGGTGCAGGTGCATAGGAGCCTCAATCTGGCGAGTTCCACATGCCACGATCTGGGCCTGTTAATAAACAAAAAAGTCCACATTAACGTCAGTGCAGCGCATAGAATTTATCAGGGTGATCCTTGACTCCATACGAGCCAGGGCCTTTCTTCCAGAAGCACGTTTTCAGGCCATGTTGGATTTCATCTCCCACTTAAAGAACCACCTGCTCACTACGTCCCTCACCTGCCTACATCTGACGGGCCACATGGCTGTGTGCATGTATGTGGTCACCCATGCTTGGCTCCATCTACGACCTCTGCAAGTGTGGCTGGCCTTGGTCTATATCCCCAACAGACACAGGTTGGACTGGGTGGTGAGGGTGCCGAACCATGTCCTGTCTTCCCTGCATTGGAGGGAATTCCCTTCACAACCCCATCTCTGACCCCAGACTCCAACGCTTTGGATCTGGGCTCAGGGGCCCACGTGGGCAAGCTGAGCACCCAGGGCCACTGGCTGCGGGATGATCTCGCCCTCCATATCAACGTCAGGGAGCTCAGGGTGGTTCACCTGGCTTGCCAGGCTTTCTTGCCCCACCTGAAAGGCAAGGTGGTACAGGTCCTGATGGACAATACCGCCACAATGTATTACATCAACAGGCAAGGCGGTGCCAGGTCCTCAGCCCTTTGTCAAGAGGCGCTCAGCCTTTGGGACTTTTGTGTGCGGCATGCCATTCATCTGGTTGCCACCCACCTGCCAGGCACCAGGAACGTCTTGGCAGATCACCTCAGCAGGACCTTCTCGTCTCGCCACGAATGGTCGTTCCATCCAGAGGTGGTCAACATAATCCTCCAGAGATGGGGGAACTCCTCAGGTGGACCTGTTCGTGTCCAGACAGAACAGAAAGTGTCATGTGTTCTGTTCGATTCGGAGTCTGGACAGAGGTTCCCTGTCAGATGCCTTCCTCATTCCATTGTCGGGCCAGTGCCGTTAATTCACGGGGTCTTCATGAAGGTCAAACAGCATAGAGTGACGGTTATCCTGGCATGGCCTTGTCAGCACTGGTTCAGCACGTTGCTGAGCCTTTCGGCAGCCACTGCCTCTTCGGCCGGATCTGCTGTCCCAGAACCACAGCACTCTGCTGCACCCAAACCTGGCAGCACTGCACTTGCCGGCTTGGTTACTGAATGGCTAAGCGTGGATGAGTGGGCGTGCTCGACCTGTGTCCACCAGGTCTTGCTGGATAGCAGGAAACCCTCCACCAGGAAACCTACCTGGCTAAATAGAAAAGGTTCGGGTGGTGGGCCTCTTAGGGCCGAGCAGGCCTAGCTGCAGGACATATTGGATTATCTGCTGCACCTCAAACTCCAAGGGTTGTCCCTCTCTTCGATCAAGGTCCACCTGGCCACCATTTTGGCATTGCATCCTCTGTTCCAAGGCAGGGGTCTCTTCCTATGATGGTGTGGTTTTTGAAGGGTTTAGAGTGCCTCTATCCACACGTGCGGGACCCAGTCCCCCTGAGACCTGAATCTTATGCCTTCAAGGCTCATGGGACCTCCCGTTGAGCCTCTGGCTTCCTGCTCTCTCCTGGAAAGTTTTGTTCCTGGTTGCTATAATGTCGGCTGGCAGGGTGTCTGAGATCACTCACCTCGGAGCCATCCTATACGGTCTTCTACAAGGAGAAGGTCCACCTGTGCCCACATCCGGCGTTTCTGTCCAAGGTCATTTCTCAGTTTCATACTGGCCAGGACATATACTTACCGGTCTTCTGTCTGAAGCCCCATGCGTCTGACGAGGAACTCAGGCTTCACACCCTGGACGTCAGGAGGGCATTGGCATTCTACATAGATAGAACGAAGCTGTTCTTTAAATCAATGCAGTTGTTCATTTGCGGAGGCAGACAGGATGAAAGGTCATCCAGTGTCTGTCTAGAGAATCTCAGCCTGGATTACAGCCTGCATCTGCTACTACTATGAGCTGGCAAAGGTGCCTCCACCAGCGATCGTGACGGCGCACTCAATGAGGGCACAGGCATTATCAGCAGCCTTCCTGAAACAGGTGTCAATCCAAGAGCTCTGTCTGGCCGCTACCTGGTCATCCATCCACACGTTTGCATCGCATTACGCATGACCCAGCAAGCTTGAGACAATGCTGGCTTTGGCAGAGCTGTGCTGCAAGCTGCAAGACTGTGAACTCTGAGCCCACCTCCGCTGATGTTGCTTGAGTCACCTAGAATGGAATCAACATGAGCAATCACTCGAAGAAGAAAAATACCCACCTTTTGTAACTGTTCTTCCAGATGTGTTGCTCATGTCCATTCCATTACCCGCCCTCCTATCCCTGTCGGAGTTGAAGGAACTGAGAGGGCGTAGGGCCAGTGGCTCCTGATATACCAGTGCCACGGCCAGCCCTACTGATACCGCTAAGGCAAAAATCTCCAAGGACGGCGCACGTGGGCACGCACACACCTAGAATGGAATGGACATGAGCAATACATCTCAAAGAACAACAGTTACAAAAGGCGAGTAACCGTTTTTTCAGTTTTAGCTCTGTAAATAGTTTTAACAATTTTCAGGATTTATAGTTTATAGTGTAGTATTTTATAGATCTTAGTATTTAGATTTACTCTCTTTGGGGGAAAACCACTCCCCTGTTCCTCGCTCAGGTACTGGACTATGCCCAGAACTCTGGGCTTCAAACTCAGCACTTCCTGTCCGTGATCCTTCTTAGTCAGCAACGACCACCCGCACGGCCTCTACTGTCTTGGGGAAGCCCACATTATGGCAAGGCGCAGATGCCACTAGTTCCCCAGCCATACCAGAGAAGGACAGGAACTTCATCTCCAGAAATAGCTCCTGGAGAATGTTAGAGGACTTTCCCTTCACCCTCTCCTCTGGTTCTTGTCACACAGACAGAAAGCAGAAGACCAGAAGTCCAAAGTACAGGCAATGCGATGTTTATTGGGGTTAATTTCCAGCAAACATGTATACCATAACTCTGATGCCACAGAGCCTTGTTTCCCAGCATCCCATTCCCAGCTCTGATGCCGCAGAGCGTTTACTTAATAATAGGCCAACAGCCATAATGATCCACAGTAATATTGTGAGCCCTGAGCATTGTAATATAGTTCAACATCCAGGCCACCACCAGAAATACTGCTTCTCGTCCTTTGACAGGGTTAAGATCTTGTAACGCTATTCTGGAGTGTATATTTTAAATTTGTCCAGTTGTTGGCAGTTGAACACTGCAGAGGCAGCTCACTGCAAGTGCTCTTGTCCATATCATAAGTCCACTGGATATTCACAAAAAAACGGGGTATTGTCTAAACCAGGTTAACCACTTGGTATGGAATCAGGTGATATTGCGCTGGTTCGATTATTCACAGCAATGAGTTCCACAGTTCCATTTGTGCACCAAAGTCCCAGTGGCAACATGTAGATGTGTGTAACTTGGTCATGTGCTGGTGTCATTTTGCCCCCTAGTATTGTATGCATTCCCAGCAAAACACCCCTAATGGCCCCCATTTGCAACGGGCCATTAATTCTGCCCCCCATGGCCATTGGGAGGGACACCTTCAAATATTTTCTCTGGACAAACAATTACTTTACTGAATTATTGTCCATTTTACACCATTCCATCCTCCCCATCTATCCCCCAGTGGTTCCCAGCGAGCTCCTCCCTGTCTCATTATTTCCATAGGACTCATGGGGACCACCATAGTTGCCATCCTCTTCCAACGTACCACAGTAACTATTACACAGGTGCTAGCCCCCTAGTTGAGCATTTTGTATTCCCCATACACACCTCCCGCTCCCAAGTTAGCCTTTTGAAGCCATCCTCCACCCATGTCATGAGGTTTCCTGTCCATTGAGTTAGCCGCAGGTTCATCTCTGCTGCCCTCTACCATCCCGTTGCGATTACAGACAGTTGCTGTGCCAGTAGCTCATTGATTTACTGCTGAAGTTTTACATTTTGGCTTATCGGTTGCTCGGTTACCCAACTGTCCCCCAGATTCCATATACCCAACCCTGTGTTTCCTGCTGCCCACAAATCCCTTTTCCAGTGACGATTCCACTCACCCACCAATTTAATTGTTACTTCAACCCTTCTATGTATTTCCTGCAATTGGGGTGTACCCAGTCCACCCACCATTCTCTGGGGTGTACCACCCATGTGATGGACTGGAAAGATGCATTGAAAAGCACTGGTAGCACCAGCTCCTACAGTGTCTCCCACACATTCACCCATCAGGGTATTTCCAGCTCCAGGCTCCAGATTCTTAACTCTGGATCCTTAAATCCTTAAAAGGTTGCTTAAATCCTGATCCTTTCAAGTGTGGCATCTATATTACCTGTAGGGTTACATTCTGCAAAGTGGTTAAATTGTAATATACCCAACATCCCAGGGGAGACTTCATGCCCAATCTAATATGTACATAACTGCAAGCCTAAGGATTGTCCTCTACGGAAGTATCATCATTATATGTGGTAACATCACAACCTAATTGTGGGATCCCCATAACCCAAACACCTAAGGAGACCAGAGGGTTATATTTTGGGGCCCTCTGTGACAAACCATATGTCCAGATGACTCTTTCCCACGGTCATTGATCATGGCATAGCCTAGGGAATACCATGCAATGTTTACTGATAAATTTGATATTCTCCACCAGGTTAGGATTTCCCCCCACCCTTCCAATCCATACACATATCGACACTGCCAAATTCCCATGGGGGGATCAGAGGTACAATTTTCTACAGGTAGATCCTTAAATTCCTCATCTGCGTTATTACCACAACATGGGGGTGAGGCAGTCCACGTGTTTCCTTCCTTTGCCATCTCACATCGCAGGATCTGGGCAGGGCTTACAATAGCAACAATTGTGATTAGCAGCAACGATTGTTCCATTGCAGGCCAGGGAGTCCTTGTTTTTCTTTTGTGGGTCCACCTGTAAGATGCATGCAACATAATTTATCCGTCCTCCTCTTAATCTCCATTCTGTGCCTTTTTATTTGCGTGCAATGAACCCATTGCCGCCCTTCATTCTCCATTTCCAATAGCAGCAGGCTGGGCCCCAATTGGTCAAGGACTAGGTAAGGGCGCCTCCATTTAGGAGCTGGGAATAGATGACATTCCCCTGGAATGTGGCACATCACTTGATGTCTCTCCCTTGGGTATATCATGCTCTCCAGGCAGGTCATACCACGTGTTGACCTTTGCTGCTATATGTGTTAACCTTCCTTGTACAGTATCTACCAAAATAAGGGTAATAACAAGGCAAACAACTCAAAATACAAAACACAATCTTCATCATGACAGTAGACCCCTGGTGTTCTGGGTTCTTCCTTTGGCACCAGCTTGCCTGTATAGTGTCTGAAAAACAAAAGAAACATTTCCTTACCCCCTGGTATTTTATTTATTTATTGCTGAAAAATACCCCTTCCTTTTATTAATCTCTTTGCTGATTGCAGGAAAAACAGAACAATTACCTTCATGCTTTCCTTGTTTTGTACTATAGGCAGGCTAGTGAATTATCCCATGGTTCATTTATGAAATTCATGAGGTGGTGTACCTCAGTTTCCCCTCTTGTACAGCAAACCAGGTTTGTAATGGTTTCTCTGCTGTGCCAAGCTCTAAGTTTATTCACAGGTAATAGCTGAGAGACAGTATTACCATGAGACCTTTGAACATGAGATTTTATTTCAATTATCCTTTTTAGCATGCTTAAAAATTTCCCCCAAAATCATACACATTATACATTGGTACAGGGTTACTCACTAGCATTTATCCCAAGGTTTAAAATTGTGACAGTTTGATTATTCATAGAATCATAGAATATCAGGGTTGGAAGGGACCTCAGGAGGTCATCTAATCCGACCCCCTGTTCAAAGCAGGACCAATCCCCAACTAAATCATCCCAGACAGGGCTTTGTCAAGCCTGACCTTAAAAACCTCTAAGGAAGGAGATTCCACCACCTCCCTAGGTAACCCATTCCAGTGCTTCACCACCCTCCTAGTGAAAAAGTTTTTCCTAATATCCAACCTAAACCTCCCCCACTGCAACTTGAGACCATTACTCCTTGTTCTGTCATCTGGTATCACTGAGAACAGTCTAGATCCATCCTCTTTGGAACCCCTTTTCAGGTAGTTGAAAGCAGCTATCAAATCCCCCCTCATTCTTCTCTTCTGCAGACTAAACAATCCCAGTTCCCTCAGCCTCTCCTCAAAAGTCATGTGATCCAGACCCCTAATCATTTTTGTTGCCCTCTGCTGGACTCTTTCCAATTTTTCCACATCCTCCTTCTAGTGTGGGGCCCAAAACTGGACACAGTACTCCAGATGAGGCCTCACCAATGCCGAATAGAGGGGAATGATCACGTACCTCGATCTGTTGGCAATGCCCCTACTTACACAGCCCAAAATGCTGTTAGCCTGCTTGGCAACAAGGGCACACTTCGCCTCATATCCAGCTTCTCGTCCACTGTAACCCCTAGGTCCTTTTCTGCAGATTTGCTGCCTAGCCATTTGGTTCCTAGTCTGTAGCAGTGCATGGGATTCTTCTGTCCTAAGTGCAGGACTCTGCACTTGTCCTTGTTGAACCTCATCAGATTTCTTTTGGCCCAATCCTCTAATTTGTCTAGGTCCCTCTGTATGCTATCCCTACCCTTCAGGGTATCTACCACTCCTCCCAATTTAGTGTCATCTGCAAACTTACTGAGGGTGCAGTCCACGCCATCCTCCCGATCATTAATGAAGATATTGAACAAAACCGGCCCCAGGACCAACCCTTGGGGCACTCTGCTTGATACCGGCTGCCAACTAGACATGGAGCCATTGATCACCACCCGTTGAGCCCGATGCTCTAGCCAGCTTTCTATCCACCTTATAGTCCATTCATCCACCCCATACTTCTTTAACTTGCCGGCAAGAATACTGTGGGAGATCGAATCAAAAGCTTTGCTAAAGTCAAGGAATAACACATCCACTGCTTTCCCCTCATCCACAGAGCCAGTTATCTCATCATAGAAGGCAATTAGGTTAGTCAGGCACGACTTGCCCTTGGTGAATCCATGCTGACTGTTCCTGATCACTTTCCTCTCCTCGAAGTGCTTCAGAATTGATTCCTTGAGGACCTGCTCCATGATTTTTCCAGGGACTGAGGTGAGGCTGACTCACCTGTAGTTCCCCAGATCCTTCTCCTTCGCTTTTTTAAAGATGGGCACTACATTAGCCTTTTTCCGGTCATCCGGAACCTCCCCGGATCGCCATGAGTTTTCAAAGATATTGGTCAATGGCTCTGCAATCACATCCGCCAACTCCTTTAGCACTCTCGGATGCAGCGCATCCAGCCCCATGGACTTGTGCGCGTCCAGTTTTTCTAAATAGTCCCGAACCACTTCTTTCTCCACAGAGGGCTGGTCACCTCCTCCCCATGCTGTGCTGCCCAGTGCAGTAGTCTGGGAGCTGACCTTGTTCATGAAGACAGAGGCAAAAAAAGCATTGAGTACATTAGCTTTTTCCACTAGGCAGGGCCACCCAGAGGATTCAGGGGGCCTGGGGCAAAGCAATTTTGAGGGCCCCTTCCATAAAAAAAGTTGTAATGCTATAGAGTATTATATTCTCGTGGGGGCCCCTGCGGGGCCTGGGGAAAATTGCCCCACTTGCCCCCCCCCTCTGGGTGGCCCTGTCACTAGGTTGCCTCCCTCATTCAGTAAGGGGCCCACCTTTTCCTTGACTTTCTTCTTGTTGCTAAC
>NW_020665191.1:0-16039 GCF_002925995.2 Terrapene triunguis
ACCTCTCGAGGTCCCTTCCAGTCCTAGAATCTATGAATCTATGAATCATAAACCACTGCAACTTGGAAGCTTTATAGAACATCATGGCTGCTTCAGAGTCAAAATGCATCTGGTCAGTACTCGTTAGGGAGGGAGCCATTAACTGCTGATAACATGTTTAACTAACTGGACAATTCTCCTGATAATGGGCAATATGTTCAAACATAGGCACCTGAAGAGGATAATCAAATCGCAAATATGAGGTGTCAGTTTGAACCTCATCTTCAGAACTTGACCCATTTAGTGAACTCTACCCTAGAGTATTTTCAGGGCCTGGGGGAAAAAATCCTTTCCCTCCAGCATGCAGGCAGCAGTAGAACTCCTCCATGGCTGCTACTATAGCCTTGGGGTTGAGGTTGGAGTGACCATTGGCAGCTGTGCCCACAGTATGTTGGGGAGGGGAGAGAAAGGCCAGTGGATCTGGACGCAGTGGATTACCTGGTCCTTCCTTTACTCCTTCTCCTCATCCCTACATCTGTTTGACAAAGTTATAGACTGGCATTCTCTTCAGAGCTGCATTCTGGTGCACAGAGAGTGTAAATCCCTTACACAGGCTCCTTATATTTTGCCTCCTATATGCAGAAGAATTGCATTGGTTTTCCTGCCAACAGGGCATTCCACAGCTGCTTAAATGGGGCAACATTTATTGTGCTAAGTGTAAAATGGCCATTTATGCCATTAAGTGCTTATATGAGTGTCCAAAATGTGGAATGTAGATGTCCCATTGAAGTCCCCACATTTGAAGGTTGGGAATAAGTGTCAATTTTTGCCAGATATTATACTGCAGGATGCTACATTTTTGTATTCTTTCAAGTTTATATGATGAAATTTTCAGGTAAGTGACAACAACTCTTGACCCTTGGACTGTTATTGCAATAAATGTAATACATATAATTCAAAAATAAAAACATCAACCCTAAAGATACTATAGGGTAAGGTTCTCAAGTGGAAGCTTGTTAGTTGTTTTCTGGACAGTGGTTTTCCCATATGGCTCTCCTCCCTTAATGAACAAAAACACAGGAAAGAAAATACACTGTATGCAGGGAGAAGTGCTAATTATTGGCTCAGTCTTGTTTCCATTTAAGTCATTTAGTGCAGGATCAGTCAGATGTGAAGAAATGAGGAAAAAATGCTTCCGTCATTATTGCTTAAATAAGCTAATATGGAAAAATTCCAAAATCTTTGTCCCTGATTATGTGATATATTTCTTATATTATCTGTTCTGATTAGAATGGCATCATCAATGATTCTGGGACTACCAATGAAGCTTTTGAATCTGATGAAGATCTTGATGATCCTGAAGATCTTAAAATTCCAACCAAAGAAGTAGAGATCCAAGTGGACTGGAATTCAGAACTCCCAGTCAAAGTGAATGTCCCCAGAGTGCCTATCCATAGTTTAATTTTTGACTTTGGAGGTGTATCATTCTTGGATGTTGTAGCCGTGAGGACAATGAGAATGGTAAGTCTTTTTTTTTTCCTGTGCAGTATTAGTCATTGGTATGTTAATTAGGGACAGGTTGGCTGAAATTAATTTTGAGTTTCCCAGTGTATGTTGGTTTGTGACACGTAGATTTTGGTCTATTTATAAATTAGAAACTAAAAAACTATAATAAAAACATTATTAAGGTTGTAAAGACAAGCACTTAAGCATTAGAAAATGCCAGAATTAGAATGCCCGTGCAACCTTAATTTGGGCTCCTTGTGCCTATGCATTGCTACTATCTTTAATTTACATGATCGCATATTTTTTCCATGGGACCCCTGCTTCAGTCAGTGCACAGGATGGCCAGCGCTCACTTAAAGAGAAGCTATTCAATATTTTGTTTTATTCTCATTGTTCAATGTGTGGCCCCATGCCTTATTTCCTGCACACTATTCAGACCTTGCTGTGGGGATGTAAAGTTCCATGAGAGGGTAAGGGTCACGATGGGACACTTGCAAGGTAATAAATCATGGCCTTATGTAAGGCCCCCTGGTGGTTATATAAGATGAGGCCTTATGTAGGGAATGGTTGAACCAATCGGTGTGGGGCTATACATGTGATAAACACATGATTCTCCTTCTTGTCCAATCGGTAAATGTGTAATTATAGCCTAATTGTGTTATGTAATGTTGAGAAAGACTATAAAAGAAAGCTTGTAATAAACAGGATTCAGAGTCAGCTTGCAACCACATTGGTCGTGTGCTTTATCCGCATGGGACCCCACACCTTGCCATGAAGACAAAACTATTAACTTCCTCATGGACTTTTCTTTAGCACTCAGCACTATAGTATCTGACTACACTAATATTAATCAATGTACGTTCACAACACCCCTGAGAGGTGAGGGGTATTATCCCCATTTTACAGATGGGGAGCTGAGGCACAGGGAGATTAAAATGAAAAGTATCCACTAATTGTGGGTGCCCAATATGTGACACATAGGACCTGATTTTTCAGAGAATTTAGCATTATATAGCACTTGGTATGTTCAAAGCATTGACTTCAACTGCAGTTCCTGAGTGGTCAGCATTTCTGCAATTCAAATCCCAGGTTATTAAGTTGGACATCCAGAAAATGAGGAACAAACAGTTGGTCTGCAAAAAATTCTTTTCTGTTCCTGTAATCCTCTGCCTTATTCACTATGCATCTTCCAACTTCTGCAACAAATGAGGCAGGGGTCCCACAGACCATCAACCTTTTTCTTTCTGAGACTCCCCTCAATATGCTATAAAAACTCCATGTGTGCCACACCTGTTTTTTCTGCATATAAAAGCCAGGGCCGGCATTAGGGGGTAGCAAACACGGCAATTGCCTGGGGCCCACACCAAAGGGGGCCCCCACAAAGCTACATTGCTCAGGCTTCGACTTCAGCCCCGGATGACAGGGCTCAGGGCTCCAGACCCATGCAGTGGGGCTTCTATTTTCCGCTCTGGGCCCCAGCGAGTCTAGTGCTGGTCCAGCTTGACAGACTCCCTGAAGCCTGCTCACGGCCCCCAGGGGGCCACAGACCTCTGGCTGAGAACCACTTCCACAGACAACCTTCTATACTGCACAACCCCAATTCATTCCCAGAGCATGTCCATAGTGTCATGCAACCATAATCATAGATGGCACTGTCAGCTTTGCCTTTAATAATCAAAGTCTGGCCACTGACAGAAACCGCATACTGGAATAGATGGACTTTGGGTCTGGTAATTTCTATATTCCTATGAATAAAAGAACACATGATTCGGGATTGTGGTTCAAATACTCAAAGGAAAATGAAAAATGTAACTAATCTTTGTGAATACAAATACTGTTTCTTAAATATGTGTGTATAAGAAAATGTTTATTGCAAACCACCCCCTTTTTTTCCAGATAGTTAAAGAGTTCGAGAGAATTGATGTGACTGTATACATCGCATCACATCAAGGTAAACATATATGTATTATCACTAATGCACAGCATGAAGGATAGAATAAAAGTAATAAAGGATCTGTGGATTGGATCTGTGGAAGTACTTTTTTAGTAAATATAGTTAAAAGTGAACTGAACTGCTCTTTTAAACAAATAAATAGTTAAACTGTGTCTGGCTGTGTCTGCAGGCGTACAAAGGTGTCTTGGGGAGAAATGAATTTAACTTAGAGAGAACCCACTATGATAGAATTATAGGTCTATACATTTTATTGTTGATAATTGTTCATCTCTATTTTGACACTTATTTCTTCAATTATTTTCCAATGTATCAGTCTTTTATAACTTTGGTTTTTGTTCAGACAACATTATAACAAAGCTGGAACAATGTGGCTTCTTTGATGATAACATCAGAAAAGACATGTTCTTCCTGACTGTCCATGATGCTGTGCTTTACATACAGCATGAAATGATGCACAGAGACATCCAGGATCCTATTTTTGAAAAGGTGAGGCCCATATATCATTTGTTTTTCTGTATCATACACTAGCTGTAAATAGTTTTCACAGTTTGTGGTAAAGGGAAAAAGCTTTAGGAACTAGATGAAGAGTTGTTTAAAAAAGCAAAAGATGTTCATACAAGGTGCTTATAAACTGGACAGCTTGTGTTGTATATCTGATGGCCTGCAGATCTTTTCTAACTGTTAGAGGATTATTAATTACTATGTATCATTTATATTGCAGTAGTGCAGGTTGAGGTCCCATTGTGCTAGGCACAGCCAGAGATACCTGTGCCTACCGATGGGTGTGTTTGTGAAGAGTGAGGGCAACTGGCTTCAGCAGCATTACTGAGCATGCTCAGTCAGGGTGACTAGACAGCAAGTGTGAAAAATCGGGACGGGGGTAGGGGGTAATAGGAGCCTATATAAGGAAAAGACCCACAAATTGGGACTGTCCCTATAAAATCGGGACATCTGGTCACCCTATGCTCAGTCCAACCAAGCAACAAATCTGAGGGAGGAGGGGTATATGACCCCACCTGCCCAGGCCCCGCCCCACCCCCCACTGCCCCACATCGCCTCTGCAACAACACAAACATGTAGTGAACCAGTGCTCCCTGCAATTCCTGAGAAACTTTAGAACACTGAACAGATTGATTCAAATCCTCCATACATTACAAGGAGGCCCTAAAGTTCTAATTCTGCCTCCATTCAGTGCCTGTGCTAACCCATTGGGGGCCCTAAGCAGGAATATTTTTGGACCCCCCTACAACACACTATTAATTAAGAGGGGCCCCCCCTTGAGCTGCTGAGGGCCCTAAACAATTGCTTAGTCTGCTTATGCCTAGCACTGGCTCTGCCTACACCCATCTTAAATATGCAGCCTTGATTAAGGCCATACACTCCACCAGGGGCCTTCAAATGTTGTGACTGTTCTCACAAATACAGCAGTATGAGACCCTGAATTTTTGGTCATTTTTGCTTGTCATATCAGACTCTGGAGGAGTTACTCTGCAGTATTTATGTATTTAAAAAGGTTGCATACCATTTTAACTAACCTATGGCTGCATACACACAGACACTGAGTCATCACCAGGATTACAAGCATGGCCTTCAGCATCAAAAGCACAAGTCTCTACCCCAACAGCTAAAAGAATAATTTTGTTAATTACGAGTAAGCAGCAGGTTTTTATGAGCGGAGGCAGTAACACCAAGGCTTTTCATGGCAACATAATTTTATTGGTACGGTTGCAACATTCATTTTGTTCACAATACTTGTTAACTTTTCTCTTAAGATTTCACTGATGCAGGAATCTAAGGAACCAATAGATTTCTCAGAAACAGGCAAGCTTGATGATGAACTTGATGTTCAGGAGGAGGTATGGAGCTATCCTTTTAATTAAATAAAGCATATGTCCATGATGTATGCATATTTATCTTAACTATAGCGGTATGAGTGGTGCTGATACATGGGGGCCAACCAAGAAAAAATAAAATAAATAAAAACAAAACAAAACACCATAGCCTTGTGGGCTCTACACACTTTGGCAGCTGACTGGCTGATCCAGGCAAAATATTGACTGTGGCACACCCAAAGAGTGGGTTGTGGGATGCCCAAAGTCTGCCCTCCCTATTCACCTAGAAGTCAATGCTAGTGAGGGAAGTCACAATGAATCTTTTTTGAAGGTGTAGCAGGTGCCACATGTATTCACGCTTCTCCACCTCCAGCACCCACAAGGTTTTATGCCTGCTTCTACCCTACAGAGGCTTAATGCTTTCATCTGAAATTGCTCTCCCCATCCACCAGCCAGTTCTAAAAGCCATAATTTACCCCTAACATTTTTAAGTTACCTCAGGGACTGAAGAAGAAACAGCCTGACTCCAGATTGACTGTTTTGTGAGGGTTCAACCTGCTACTTGACAGCCAGTGTTTACTGGGTGTAGGTCATCTCCCTGACTGACTACTGAGATGAAGCTGCCAACCAGAGAGATGGCTTCAGGTTACAGCCTCTTTTAAAATTATTTCCTGGTAGACTCAGTCAGCCAGCACTGAACCCCTTGCTTGTATAGTAATATATGTGCAAAAGTTTTTTTTTTTTTTTTTTTTAAATATGGTGTGTACACAGAACTCATCACCCATTTCCCTCTCACCATCCCCCATCTTTTAAAACTTATTTCATTAGGCCCTGCGCAGACTTGCTTCATGAAGGAAAACTATTACGCATATCTTGGACTCCATGGCAATATTCAGGCACCAATACTATATAAACGTTTTCTGCACTGGGACTTGTCTTTGCACTTGAAGAAAACACTAATTTTTCTTTGTCTGAACTCTGTAGATCTCTGTAAATCTCCAAATTTTGTCTATTGACATGTAATCCTTGAAACAGTCAAGTCTGATCAGAAAAATGTGTTCATAGAATCAGTGTTGGCAAGATATGGGAGGCAGATCATCAGAACTATTACAGAAATTGCAGCTAGTTTTAGGGTTTGTCGGTCTGTGTCTATAACCCACTGGTATATCAATGCATATAGGAAAAAAATAGCTTCTTTATGGTAACTCGGCCCCAGGGGTTGAGGAGATTGTAAGCTCTTCTTGGGGGCAGGAACTGTCTCTTATGTATTTGTATTATGCCTAGCACAATGGAGCTCCAACCCTGATGGGAGGCCTCAAGGTGCTACTGTAATACAAATAATAAATTCCTCACAAAAGAGAAGCAATAGGCAGTAGCAGCCCTAGGCCCTGACCTGCAAAAGGATCTGCAATCCCATGCAATTAGTTTCGCAGGACGTTAACACGGCTGCATTCAACACACGTCTTTAAAATTTATCTATTAGTCATTCAAAATAATTCCTGGGTTTGTTGCAGTATTGCAGTCTCAATATAAAAAATCCCTTATATAACAGAAATGGAGTACAGGTAAAATTTATTCACTCAAAACTGTTTACTACATTGCTATAAAATGTTAACCATATATATGGATAAGGCTCAATAGGAGGGACTATTACTTAAGAGTCTTGGTTCTTTAGTGCTATTTTTAGTAACTCATGCACTCCTGGTTAATAATCATTACTGAAATTAAACCTATATAGATTGAACAGTACCTTACTCTACAAATAGTCCCATTGAAGTTAATGGAATTTGTGGAATAGGCTGCTATAAAACTGGAGTAAAGATCTGACTTAATATCTAGTTTGGTTTTTGAAATGGGATTATATAGTATCATTGGTTTAATGAAGAATTATCTGCATAAACTGTTTCATTCTTTTAATACTCTACAAACTGCATCTATTCTTCTAAAAAATGTGTACTTTTAAAAGTTATGCTACAATCCCCTAGTGCAATAATTTACACAAAATTTAAAGGATTACAAGAAAATCTTTTTAACTTCTGTTTTTAAGGCTTTATATTGGCTATGTAAGAAATGATTGTTCCCATGTAATGATTATATGTTTAGATGAAACATTACACAAATTGTTACATTAAAAATTAAATTAAATTGTAAATAAATTAGTTTTAAAACTGAAATTCCTTGTGGCAACTACCAATATACAATGTTGAAAAAACATGCCATAAAAACCATACGTAGACCTTACAATACATAGGTTTCTAGATTACATCACATTTATGGTCTAAACTTTGTGATCATTTTGGTATCTTCACATATTAAAATTACAGTGAAATAAAATGTGTAATTAAAGTATCACACAAAATTTCGAATGGGACCAAACACACACACATTGCACACAGAAAATTACCACCATCACAACTGGCATTAATTGGCAGTCTCAGCTGGGAAGCCAAGCACTAAGTAGCACAGATTATATCTCTAAGAACCTTGCTGAACCTCCATTAAAGTCAGTTGATAGACCCCCAGTGACTTCACCGAGAGTTGGATTGGGCCTTTACCCAGAGATGGTCCTTTTTCTGGCAGAGCTGAAACACTGGCATAACAGTGTGATGCTATTGGATATACAAGGGATTTTCAGGACAGTCAAATAGGCTACTACTACTACTACTACTTTCAAAAGCACAAAGGGCTCAATCCTGCAAGGTGTTGAGCATTCTCATCCAATCCAGCAAAACACAAGCACATACTTAAATTTAAGGATGAGTAGAGTCAATGGGACTATTCAAGTGCTTAGTGCTTCATTGGGTCAGGCTAGAGTGCTCGGCCCTTTGCAGGACTGATCTCCACATTCACAAATTTGCTCAGAGCTTGACTCTGCTACTCTTATGTATGTTGATCTGAAAATGGTGGCAGAATTGAGTTTCAAATAAACTGCCACTGATGTCAATGGAAGTGCTGTGTGTAGAACAATGAAGGATCAGGCCAATTTCCCTCAGAAACATTACTTCTCATCAACTGTTGTCCATTTTATATACCTTTATATAAAACAAACTGTAAACACTTACAAAATACGGAATATTTTGATTAACTTGAAAATTGTTAGAAGCCATTTGGGCTTTTATTTTTCTGAGGAAGATGTAATAAGGAATATCACGAAATAATAGAGTGATACTGGTAGAACATACTTGTCTTGCTAGAGATCGGCCTTCACTCTGAAGTTTGAATTCTGATCCAAACTTTCCTCAAATGTAAGTCGCTTTGGATCCAGTATTTTGGTTTTTGTCTCGCATTTTTGCTGCCTGAGCATTTAAGAAGAGTAATAATAAAATACAAGGATATTTAAAAATACATTTTCCTTTTAAAATATGATTTTTTTAACCAGGATGAATTAATACAGAATGGGGGTATAGGACAATTATTCACACTCATGGGCTGCATATACACTTATTATCTGAGTCATGTTTGTATTTGTTTTGAGTTTACTGGTACAGTATATTTATAGTTATCCAGATAAGAATGTTCTCATGGGTTTCCATTACATTCTTAATTTACTACACCCATCCAAGCTCTAAGAACAACAATAGACATCATGAAGAAAATTTCAAATACTTCTGTTCAATGGGGATGGAGTGGGATGCAAGGGGAGACATACTTATTTTTATATGAAGGATACCAAAGTAATGTATTTTACAATATAACTAAAACCCTGCAGAACTTTGCACTCATGCATAAACCCCTCAGAAGCACCGCTGGATATACTTGTTTTTCAAGCATAATACAGGAATGGCATTTTTCTAAGCATTTTGTGACTATTAATACTGTTAGATCTCTGTATGTCAAAGGTTTACCTTGAAAGACAGAGATATTTTATTAATCTTTTTACCGTCTAGAAAAGGTGCTGTATTTTACAGGAATGTTGTCAGTGACCTAAGGAATAAACGTTGTGCAAACTGAAAAACACCCCCCATATTTTATCTCTTTAATGTTCTCAGAAATGTTATCACTTTCATACCAGCTTCCCTCATTGTAGGGTGGCGATCGAATTGGGCAATAGTCACTGGAAAGACTCCCACTGAATTGAATTTAGTGGGAATTGTTACTATTTTGACCTTAGTTGAATTTAAAATACACTTACATGAGAAGCTAACAGTTTCTCCTACTGTTAGTTTGCCCCCTAGATAGATCAAAACACAGGCCGCTTGTGAGCAAATGACTGAAACAGCATCAGCCATGAGCCCCCTAAAAGCTGCAGAACAGCTGCTGTGGATTCGTGGCTCTGCAGTTGTGGCCACTCTCTTTAGCACCATCCGTAGACTCTACGGTGATTTCTCAACGATCTTGTGCAGGAAATGTCTCCACGCACTGAAACTCCTCCAAGGCCTGGCTGCAGGCAAGATTCCTATCATGGGCAGTGGGTATCAAAGGTCTGGGGAGGCTGAGCCTCCCCAAACAGCATGGCCCCACCCACCCCCAGACCTCCTCCTGCTTCCTGCCAGCACCTGCTTGATTTGAATTACAATGCAGAATACAAAGTGTAGCATGTTCACTTTATATTATTTTTAATTACAAATATTTGCACCGTAAAAAAGAAACAAAAGGTAGTGCAATCTATAAGTCAAAGCATGAATGGACATACAAATGCTTAGCATATCTGGCACGTATATACCTTGGAACGTTGGCTACAACAGTGCCATGCGACCGCCTGTTCTCACCTGCAGGTGACATAAATAAATGGGCAGCATTATCTCCTGTATATGTAAACAAACTTGGATGAACAAGTAGGACTGAGTGCACCTGTAGTCTCTATATAGTTTTACATTGTTTTATTTTTGAGTACAGTTATGTGGAAAAATAATTCTACATTTGTAAGTTGCACTTTCACGATAAACAGACTGCACTACAGTACTTGTATGAGGTAAACTGAAAAATACTATTTCTTTTGTTCATCTTTTTTACAGTGAAAATATTTGTAATCAAAAATATAAAGTGAGCACTGTACACTTTGTATTCTATGTTGTAATTGAAAACATTTGAAAAGATAGAAAACATACAAAATATTATAGTACATTTTAATTGGTATTCTCTTATTGTTTAATAGTGCAATTATTTTTCACTGAGTTAATTTATTTTGTTTAAATCGCCTGAGTTAACTGTGATGAATTGACAGCCCTAATTCTAGACTGCAGATGCACTACATACCTAAGGTAGCTGGTGACATTCCCTTAGGTGACTCCTGCAAAGGAAATATCTCTGTGTGTACACCGGAAAGATACTGACAAACCACAGGGAGGTCAGAGAAGAGCTACAGGACCCCTCAGGCCCAGGCTTGGTTCAGAAAGCAGATTTGGAGCCTGGGGACGCGCTGCCTGTGAGCCTTGGGGGGCACGTTGCTCACTCACTGCCAGGCCTGCAACCTTTGGTGTTTTCCATAATGCACCAGATGCCGGAGCCGCGCGATGCGGGGAGACTCTCCTCATTCAGTCAGAGCCCAGAATCCGTGTCTAGATCACGTAACTGCGGACAAAAGCTCGAAAGAGCCACTGGAGGGACCCCGACGGGCCCGCACCCCTAACCGGCCGGGGCCCTTGTCAGACGCGCCGCGGGCTCCCACAGCAGCCGCCCCGCGCGCGGCCCACCAGAGCGCCTCCCACACCGCCGGCCGTAGCGGAGACTCCATGGTGGGACTCCAACTCCCGGCATGCCATGGGCCAAGACAGGCCTTCAATGAAGAGTAAATGTGCCAACATGAGCCGGTGGCGCCCGCAAAGCATGCTGGTAACTACAGTCCCCGGTCCGGCCGCAGTGCACACTGGGAGCTGTAGCTTGCACGGGACCTATTCGTTTTGCCCACCGAAGCAACTTCCCCTGGGCACGCGCGGCTCAGTTCGGTTCTCCTTTGTGCAGACCTCACCCCCCCCATTGACAGCACACCTTCCGCTTCCGTTGTCCAGGTGCTTCCGGCCCCGCCCTTCCGGCGCGGTGACTTCCGCTCCCACAGTGCCCCGCGCCGAATCATGGACCACAATGGTGAGGAGGGGAGAGGGAGGGAGCCGCATTTATACCCGGGCGGGCCTGCCCCGGGGCACTGCGCGGTGCGGCCGGGGGAGCCGGCCACGGGGAGATCCCCATGGGGAGAGGGCCCGGGGAGCGGCCTGGCGTCCGAGGCCTAGCGCGGGCTGGACCCCAGCGCCGCCGGCCCACAGTGTGGGGTGGAGGGGACTCGGCCGGGCCTCGCAGTCCCCGCGCCTCCCTCAACCTCCACCCTGACAGCGGGCCCTAGTCTCTACCGGGCCCCGCCGCGGAACAGGCGCCGATCGCCATTGGCTTCCTTCGGCGGGGCCCCGAGGGGACGGGGAAGGCCGCTGTGACTGTCCGCCCCGGGGGAGCAGCGAAGTGGGAGCAGCCGTAGGCTGTGAGACTAGGTGCCGTGTGGCTTGTGCGGCCCCCTCCGCCGCCCGCGTAGCCATGCGCTGGGGCAGGGGGTACTTCAGCAGAACTCGCCCAGACGTCACTGCCCGAGCAATGGCCGAGGTTCGTCATTTTGGGCTGAAGGATCGGTCCACTTTGTACTAACTTAGCAAGGGACTCTGGTTCTTGGTGTGTAGTTAGCAGAGGATGGGAAACACCTGTCTAGATCTGCTCTGCTATCAGTATGTACTGTTTGTATAACGCGCTGCACTTCTTGTAATTGGTTCTCAAGCAGGCAAGTCAGTAGGGATTGCAGACTAATATAAAGGTTGCAGGTTCAAATCTGCAGTGTACTATGCTGCTCCTTTGGTAGCATATTCCATGCATTTTACTGGATGTGTGGGCCTGAGAGGAGCATTTAAAAATCAAGGTTTTGTCTGGGTAGTAAAATCTCAAGATTTTTCTAAAATTTGAGATTTATCATAGTGGCTTTGGTTAAAACTTTATTTTCTTGTTCTGCTTGCAGCATGCTATGTTGATGTCCTCAAAGTTTCTGGCCTAGAAATATCTGAATTGAACACTGTTCTTTATCTGGTTGCTGCAAATCCTCCTTGGATGCACACCTTTTGTAACTACTGTGTATATATAGCTTGGGTTTGGGGATTACTTTGAACGTAGCCTGTAATTCATCACCAAGGCTAAGATTTAATCACGGGTATTTTTAGTAAAAGTCATGGACAGGTCACAGGCAATAACCAAAAAATCATGGCAAGTGACCTGTCAGTAACTTTTACTAAAAATACTGCTAACTAACTCTTAGCTGCTGGAGTGGAGGGGCGGTGTTACAGCAGGTGCTGCTGCTTCTGGGGGTGGGTGGCGGCCCAGGGCCATGCTGCTGTTGCTCCGGAGGAGGGCAGGTGACATGTGGCCCCGCTGCTGCTCCCGGGGAAGTGGGGGGCCGGGCAGCCTGCTGCTGTGAGATGGCCTGTGGCCCCACCACTCCAGGCCACAGGATGGCCCGTGGCTCCACCGCCACCCCTCTGGGATTGCTGCTCTGGGGCAGCGCCTGGGATCAGTTGCTTGGGGCTGCCACAGTAGAGGCCGGTGAGGGTCAGCCACTGCAGCTGCGGAAGTCATGGAGGTCCTGGAAAGTCACGGAATCTGTGACCTCCATGAAAGATTCGCAGCCTTGTTCATCATGTACCGAAACAAGTGACTAAATAAGAAGCTACAATTCTGTTTGCTAACTGACGATTAATTAAAATGTGTTGGAACACAACTGAAATTTTAAATTTATAAAAACTCATAAGCATAAGATTCCTCTTACATGAATTTGAGTGGGCTCTAGTAGTTTTTATTTGGGTCAGAACTGTGACAAGAGACTGACATTCATAGAGATGTGTTAATTTGTGGTGTGTCTCCATTGACTTCTGAAGTCAGTGGAATTACACCAGACGAATGTGGTCCATAGAATTTAAGAGATAGAAAAGACGTATTAGATCAGTCAGTCTACTTCAGGGGTAGGCAACCTATGGCACGCGTGCCAAAGGCGTGAGCTGATTTTCAGTGGCACTCACGCTGCCCGGGTCCTGGCCACCAGTCTGGTGGTGGGAGGGGGGGCTCTGCATTTTAATTTAATTTCAAATGAAGCTTCTTAAACATTTTAAAAACCTTATTACTTTACATACAACAGTAGTTTAGTTATATATTATAGACTTATAGAAAGAGACCTAAAAATGTTAAAATGTATTACTGGCATGTGAAACCTTAAATTAGAGTGAATAAATGAAGACTTGGCACACCTCTTCTGAAAGGTTGCCGACACCTGGTCTACTTCCTGGAAGTCGCTACAGGTTTTTTCCTTACTGTAACTTTTTCAGTGTTTTATCCAGACTAGTTTTTAAATCCTCCAAGTGTTGGGGCTGTAACCATTTCCCTAGTAGTCTCCCTTTTAGGAAGTTGTTTTTCTAATATTTGGTCTATAGTTCTTTTTTCTTTGCAATGTTATTTGTGTAGTTAGCACAGTTCGTGCACATGGGGTAAATTGCCCAATAAATAACCAGAAGAGTTTCCCGTGTAAAAGTATGTGCAGGTACAGAGGGGAGGTACATATGCTCTTTTTATCTGGAATACTGTATTTCACAAACTAGGTAAGTTTTCAGTTGGAGGGGACTTAACTTGCAGTATCACCCCGTTACTCTTGATTATAAATACATTCTCTACCATTCTAAACAGTTCTTACTTTTTCTCCTGTTTTAGCCATACTGATACATACTTGATTCTTTTATTCTTCTCTCAAAAAATACCTCATTCAGTTACTCAATGCCAAATTAAGCCCCATAATCATCTTTGTTACTTTTCTCAGGAGGTTCTGATTCTGAAGTACCAGAACGTAACTTTTTCTTGTATGTATCTGCACTGGCAATGAGATGGACTGGATAGCCTAAAATGTATATCTGATCTCTATATTCCATGTGTGCAGACACATCAGTGTTCTGCAGACAGGGACTATCGGGTTTTTTGCAGTACCAAAGCATGCAACTCAGAATTGCTCCTCCTGTTGACCTCTGCTCTGAAATTGCAGTGCTCCTTTAAGTTGGCTGCCCAGGAATGCATGTGAACAGCATCATACGCTTTATTATAAAAGGATTCACGATTTCCCAATATGAGGAACATCCACAAGCTTGATATTTTGCCTATGTGATGCACCAGTCCAAACTGCCTCTGTGTGTCTCATTACTACTTTGTACTCCTCCATATATTTTCTCTTGTCTTATATTAGGTATTATACTTAGATTGTAAACTGCTTGGGGCAGGGACTGTCTTTTTCTGTGTTTGTACAGCACCTAGCACAGTGGGGTTCATATCCATCACTAGGGTTCGTAGGTGCTACAGCAATACAGATGCATAATATTTTCATGTAATGAGGACCCTGTTTATTGCCTAGACATTGTCCTTGCCCATTGTTTTGGGAATTGGCATGTGTCAAGGTGTCTCTTGCCTCCCTTGCACCAGAGATTTAAGATTTAAAACCACTCTTAAGAGGTGTGTGTCAGCTAGATAAGTTCATGGAGGATAGGTCCATCAGTGGCTATTAGCCAGGATGTGTAGGGATGGTGTCCCTAGCCTCTGTTTGCCAGAAGATGGGAATGGGCGACAGGGGATGGAAAACTTGATGATTACGTGTTCTGTTCATTCCCTCTGGGGCACCTGGCATTGGCCACCATCGGAAGACAAGATACTGGGCAAGATGGACCTTTGGTCTGACCCAGTATGGCCGTTCTTATGTGTGTAGGAGGATTAGCCTTTAATTTTACATATATATGTTATCAGATATGCTGGTAAAGCCTTGGTAGTTCTCTGTTTTCTGTATTTGGTCACTGATGTTCCAGTGATGTGTTAAATAAGATGTTATAGATTCCAAGGCCAAAAAGGATCAGTCTGATCCTCAAGTCTGACCTCCCCAGGCCATAGAACTTCCCCAAAATAATTCTTAGGATATCTTACTAAAAGATAGATTATATCTTCATTTAGAAATTGTCAGCGATGGAGAATACACCATGACCGTAGTGAATTATTCCCATGGTTAATTACCCTCACTCAAAAATGTGTACCTTATTTCCAGTCTGGATTTGTCTATCTCAGTGGTCTCCAACCTTTTTATGCCCAAGATCACTTTTTGAATTTAAGGGCAACCCAGGATCTGCCTGGCCCCTTCCCCCAAGGCCCCGCCCCACTCACTCTACTCCTGCCCCCCCCCCGGTCACTCGCTCTCCCCCACCCTCACTCACTGTCACCAGGCTGGGGTAGGGGTTTGGGAGGGGATGCAGGCTCTGGGCTGGGGCTGAGGAGTTCGCACTGTGGGTGGGGGCTCTGGGCTGAGCCTGGAGCACGGGGTTGGGGTGTATGAGGGGGTGTGGGCTCTGGGAGTGAGTTTGGGTGCAGGAGGGGGCTCCGGGCTGGGGCAGAGTGTTGGGGTGGAGGAGGGGGTAAAGGGTGCTGGCTCTGGGAGGGGGGTCAGGGCTGGGGTTTGGGGTGTAGGAAGGAGTTCAGGGTGGTGGCTCAGGGCTGGGGGTTGAGGTGCAGCTTCTCACCAGGTAGCAAGCCATGCTAAGGCAGCCTCCGTGCCTGCCCCGGCCCCACGCTGCTCCCGGAAGGGGCCAACGTCCCCTTGCAGCCTCTGGGAGCGGGGGATGGCACATGGCTCCGTGCGCTGCCCCTCTCTGCAAGCACCACCCCTGCAACTCCCATTGGCTACAGGTCCCTGTTCCCAGCCAATGGGAGCTGCAGGAGCAGTGGTTGCAGGCAGGAGCAGCATGCGGAGGGTGACCTCCTCCCCCCCCCCCCCCCCCCCCCCCCCCCC
>NW_020665191.1:16139-20552 GCF_002925995.2 Terrapene triunguis
TGGCTACAGGTCCCTGTTCCCAGCCAATGGGAGCGGCGGGAGCAGGGGTGGGGGGCGGGGGGGGCGGGGGGGGGGGGCCCCCCCCCCCCCCCCCCCCCCCCCCAGAGCTGTGGGGCACACTGGCCACTTCTGGGAGTGGCGTGGGACCGGGGCAGGCAGGGAGCCTGTCTTAGCGGCAGCCCCGCTGCGCCACCGGAGATCTTCTAGGATCGACCAGTCGCGATCGACCGGTTGGTGACCACTGTTCTAGCTTCATCTTCTACCTATTGGATCGTATTATACCATTCCTGCTAGAATGAAGAGCCCATTATTAAATATTTTTTCTATGTAGATACTGTAATCAAGTCACTCCTTAACCTTCTCTTTGTTATACTAAATAGATGAGCTCTTTGTGTCTGTCACTATAAGGCATGTTTTCTAATCCTGTAATCGTTCTCATGGCTCCTCTGAACCCTCTCCAATTTATCAACATCCTTCTTGAATTGTGGGCACCAGAAATGGACACAGTATTCCAGCAGCAGTTTAACCAGCACCAAGTACAGTGAGGTAAAACAGCCTCCTACTCAAGATTCCCCTGTTTATGCATCCCAGGATCACATTAGTTCTTTTGGCCACAGCATCACATTGGGAGCTCACATTCAGCTGTTTATCCACTATAACCTCCAAATCTTTTTCAGTCACTACTTCCCAGGATAGAGTTCCCCATTCTGTAAGTATGACCTACATTTTTTTTTTTTTGTTTTGTTTTGTTCCTAGGTGTATACATTTACCTTTAGCTGTATTAAAACACATATTGTTTGCTTGTGCTCACCTTACCAAGCGATCCAGATTGCTCTGAATCAGTGACCTACCCTCTTTATTATTTACCATTCCCCCAATTTTTGTCTCATCTGCAAACTTTATCAGTGATGATTTTATTTTCTTTCAGGTCATTGATAAAAATGTTAAATAGCATAGGGCCAAGAGCCGATCTCTGTGGGACCCTATTAGAAACGCACTTGCTCAATGGCGATTTTCCCATTTATAGTTACATTTCGAGGCTTATCAGTTTTAATCCATTTAATATGTACCATGTTAATTTTATATTGGTCTAGATTTTAATCAAAATGTCATGCGATACCAAGTGAAATGCTTTACAGAAGTGTTGATGTAATATACTTAGACTATTACCTTTATTAATCAAACTTGTAATCTCATAAATAAAAGATACCAAGTTAGTTTGAGGTCTATTTTCTGTAAACGGTTGTTGATTTGCATGAATAATAGTACCCTTCTTTAATTCTTTATTAATCGAGCCCCATCTCAGCTGTTCTATTATCTTGCCCAAGATCATAAACAGAATATTTGTCTTTTGGTTTCCCTTGCAAATAGTATATACAAAACCATTCCTGAGGGAAGATCCTTGTTGTACAGTGGTTATTCCAAGGAGCCCTAATCATGAATTAGGGTACTACTGTGCAAGATGCTGTACAAACACACAATCAAAAGACAGTCTCTGCCACAAAGAAGTTACAGTTTGAGAGAGAGACTGATTCACTACTAAATTGACTTCATTATAAATGTCATATTACTGCATAATTGCACGTATGACCAATACTGTTGGCATGACCTGACAGTTTGAAGGTATCATGTGAGCAGTAGATTAAGATTTTTTTCAAACAGGTAAATTCTGGTAGAGTAAATGAAATCTTAAACTAGCTTTAATAAAATCAGTGTTTTCCTTGAAATGTCTCTGCTAATATCTAACCCTTTCAGAAACTAATGTATAAAATAAGTGGAAAATGACAGTAAACATATTTTTCTCTTGTATAGACAATGATTTGCAAGGCACTAATAGTTCTGGATCGTTGGGTGGTCTTGATGTTCGCAGACGAATCCCTATAAAGCTCATCTCCAAACAGCCCAACAAAACCAAACCTGCACCACGCGCTCCAAGAATTATGAACAGGATGCCTTCAAAGGCACAGGCTGGTGATGAAGGTAAACTAATTTAAATAGTTTAATGCTATAGAAGGAAAGGGTATTAATTTATTATTATTTATACTGCAGTGGTGCTCGGGGGCCCTGTTCAGTATTGGAGAACTAATATGTTAGATGCTGTCCAAACTTATAAGAATACCTGATAGAGCTCTGCCTCTAGGTGTTGCTGCAGTATAAAAAAATGGTCTCTGTCTTCAGAGCGTAGCACTATTTCTGTTACTTTCCATTGCAGAATGGATTTAAACCAGGCTGCAGACATTGGAAATGTTGTAGCATTTCTTGATGATTGTAATGTAGAATGGCATGTGTTTTTAATAGCATCTTGGGTCAATTAGAAAAATTATGGTATGTACTAGAAGTGTTTTTTTTTTTCTTTTTTTTTTTTCTTTCCCCCTTCCATTCCCCCCAGAAGAATTTGATTATAATGAAGAGGAGCGGTATGAGTGCAAAGGAGCTGACATGTTTGGGAATCCAAGAAGATTCCCTGGACACATATTTTGGGACTTTAAGGTACACTCATGAATGCAATAGTTCTGATACTATACATTACATTTGAAATCATAGGGTGTAAGCTAATTCTTACTATTCTCAGAGTGCAGAGCACCCTACTTATCTTTAGAGAAGTCCAATAAAAAAATAAGTGCTACCACTGCTTTTTGACTTCCTGAAAATATATTCTGTGCTGTTTCTCAGATTGTATGTAGTTCTCTGTTCCTTATTAAATATTTGCGAACTTTCAAGCATATTGGTAATAACCTAATGAAATAAGGAGCCCCTAATGAATGCTATTTTGACAGATAAACTTGCTCGGAGAAAAGGATGATACCCCAGTCCATTTCTGTGACAAGTGTGGATTGCCTATCAAATTGTATGGGCGCATGGTGAGTAGAGCTGTATTGATGGAAAAGCTACCCTACTATGAACTAACATGAAGTAGATACCTGTTTTTGGAAAAGTTCTCAGTGCTCCCATTGGCATATGGGTAGTTAGTTAGTGCAAGTGTAACATCATGCATAACAGCTACTTAACTTTTTTTTTTTTTTTTTTTTAAATAGGAGTGTCAGCTTCCCACTAATTAAAATTATTGTAAAGTTAGGCCCTGATCCTGCATTGAGATGCACACAAATGCATATCTGTCCCATGCAGAGCTCATTGACTTCAAGGGGGCTCTGCATGAGCAAAAGGGTATATTCCAATGCATCTCAGTATAAAACCAAGGCCTTAATTTGTACAAGAACTCCAAACTGTTCTTGTTGCATATATTTTCTGCTGATGTCTCCTTGCTTAATTAAGGAGTAAAATAGCTTTGGAAGAGTGGCTGACATGGTGCTTGATCCTACTGCCATTGTAGTCAATTTAAAAATACCTATTGACTTCAGTGGAAGCAGAATAGGCCCATATATCCTTAAAGCAACTTCTTTTTTAAGCTAAGCATTGTATCTTACTTGAAGTCTTTAACTGAGTTAGTAAATACTAGACGTTAATCATTTCTATGCCCCTTTAAAACAGTGATATAACAGAATGCAAAGAATAAAATTAAAATATTGACTACAGGTTAATGGGTGCTTAGTGATCTGACTTAGTGGCTTAATTTTTTAAAAATTAGCATTGTATTTTGAACCACTAAGCTTTATAGTTCTCATTCAGGACAACCAACCTTTATTATTAAGATGCTCATGGGAGCTTTTTTTTTTTTTTTTTTTTTTTAATTTTATAGACCATGAAATCATTTGTGTTGTGTTAAGTTGTAATCTTTCCTCTTACTCACCTGCTCCTTGTAGCATCTGTGGCGTGTTGAAAAGCATTTCAGGAATGTAGTTTGATTGATTAGGTCTTGCCTACACTACGGTTATGACCAAGTCAGGAGGAATTGTTACACCTGTTTGGCTTTTGACCATTTAAAAGTTGTTGTGCAGACTGGCCCTAACTATGTCTCTGTAATGAGGTTTGTAATGTAATTGGATTGTCCAGATTTTTAATTTGATTGTGGGAACATTTAAAACACACCTACGCTACATCTTTGAACCATGTTTTTACTAGCTTGGGAAGAACAATGTGGTAACTTGATTCCTTGAGTCATTTATAGTTGTTGTACAGATGAAGTCTCAGTTTTAATGCCAAGGCTCAGATCTGCCAGTTAAGAACTTTACAGGCTGCCCTGTGAATCAAGCTCTGCTGTGTAGTTGTGACGGGTTGGATCACAGAAACCCCCTTGGGAGCTGCCACCTGATGTGCCAAGACTACCCCTGCTTCTGTTTTCCCTGCCAGCTCAGGACTCCAGCACCCTGTCTTGCTGAGTCAGACACTCCTGTCTGGCTCCAACACAGACCAAGGGTCTGAATCACTCGTCCCAAAGCTGCAAGTTTACCTGAAAACAGCTCACAGTAGTGTGCTTGTCTTTAGCACTCAGATGCCCAACTCCCAATGGGGTCT
>NW_020665192.1:0-46417 GCF_002925995.2 Terrapene triunguis
GTTCCCATGGCTCCATGTTTAATGTTTGTATATTAGTCTCAGCCAGACCTTTTCTGACACCAGCTCCCAGCTGTCGGGTCTTGTCCTGCCTTTGCCAGCGAGGTTGAAGAGCCTCCTGCTCTCAGAAACCCCAGCCCCTTGGAGGTTCCTACAGATGGGGGCCGAGTCCTCTCTTCACCTCCAATACCCTCAGGAGATCACTCTCCTTGAAGCTCTCCCCGCCAGGCAGGGTTTCCACATCTCAGCTTGTTCTCGTAGGTCTTTCCAATTTCCCAACATCCTGATAGAGGTGTGGACACAGGAGCTGAACACAATCTCCAGTCATAGTCCTAAAAGGGCTGTATCCAGAGGTGACCCCACCTCCTTGCTGCTACTCCATATCCCCTGGTTTATGCACCCAAGGATGCTATCTGCCTGCTTAGATCCAGCATTCCACTGAAATCTCTCATTTGGATGGGTTCCACCATGCTCCCTTTCAGAGTCCCTGATCTCCAGGACACAGCTCCCGTCCTGCCAGCATGAACGACATCCCTTTTCCCTCGATGTTTGACTTTGCATTTGGCTGGATTCATGTGCAGGTCTTATTGAGCTGAACTCACCAGGTGACCCAGGTAACTCTGTAGCTTGGAGGCATCCCCCATCCCACCAATCTTTGTGTTTTCTGCAGATTTTACCAGCAACAATTTTACATGAACTTCCAGATCATTGATACAGATACTCAATAACCTCAGTCCCAGAACAGATCTTTGTGGGGCCCATCAGAAACACTGTGGTGAATGCTGATTCCCCATTGAGGATCACATTTTGAGGAGGATCACTTAGCCCATCTTTGAGCCATTTTGAGTTTTTTGAGAGCTAATTTCTCAATATGAATGTTGTGTGGTACTTGGGCAAACTCCCTACGGGAATCCACATATATATCGCATCAGTACAGTCACCTTAATGAACCAGACTTTTAACGTTGCTCAAATGACAGAATGGTTATTGACCACGGTCTGTTCTCCATTAACCCATGTTGACCGGCATTAACTCTGTTTCCATCCTTTGGTATCTGCCTATTGGTAGATCCAACCTCAGCCATTCCATTATTTGTCTCTGGATCCCCCTATTGGAGTTGCATGTCTCATGAATGAGCGATTGGATCTATCCATCCAGATATGACTAGATCTATTTGTCACCATGTAGAACCATTCAAGAACTGCTCTATATGCATTCAAGATCAATACAGATGCATGAAGACCCAACCAACTCCATGCAAGCTAGATTAATTTCAGTGAATGCTGTTCCATTCTAGATCTATTCATACCCACATAACTACCTGTAGATCTCTTCTAGATCAATGCACATCCCTACACATCAATTCTAGAGCAATCTAGATCTCCATGCATACATTCTAGATCCATCTCCGCACACCATCAATGCTGGATCCACCCGCTGTCTGCACCCTTCTGGTAGCTATAGTAGGGGTCACTGACCCCACTCAGGGGCAGCAGGGGGATTGGCTGGGAGCATCCATGTCTGGTCCCTGGGGAAGTGGGATGCAGGAATGACTGGACAAGTGATGCTCCTGGCTCTGTGCTTGTGAATCCCCGTAGGGGGACAGCACCTCCCCTGACAGGCCTGGGACCCCATGGGCAGGGAGGGGGCTGATAAACTCAGTGGGGAAGCAGAAGCAGGGGAGTTGTCTGTCTCTGACAATCTGTTGTGGGGTGTCAGAGACACTTTGGGTGTCATGTACACAATGTGTGGGGTGGGGCGCTGGTATCAGGGTGATCAGAGCCACCCGCCTCTATCTCACACACAGGGGGACAGGGATGTTTTTTCTCATCCAGGACTGATACCGATCAGTGTTACCCACAGCTCATGCACACAGGAGCCGGGTAAGGGTGGAACTTGGTGCTTGGAAAAGTGACAGCAGCACAGAGCTGCCCTAGAGGGGAAATGCCCCACGTCTGATTATTCACCCCCTCAACCAGCCAGTCCCCTGCCATGGGGTTGGGTCAGAGCAGGTACCCCCTATAGGGGAATGGTCCCATATGTATTCCCCACCTCCCGGAGCCAGCCTGTCCCCCATCCTGGGGCCGGTATCAGTCTCACCAATGCTACATAGACAGACAAAATCCCCTCCCTGCTCCTATGCCCCTGATTTTACAGCCCAGGCTCTGGCCAGTTTTGCCCCAGCGGTGCGTGGGGAGCTCATGGCTTTGCTTGTTCACTCTAAGCCCTCCTCGATCCTTTGTAGAGCCCCTGTTCTCCAGGACACAGTCCCAGCTCTTGGGAGGTGGCCAGGTCTCTTGAGCCAAGATGGAGAATGTTTCATTGGCTGGATTCACACCCTTGGTATGTGACTTGGCTCAGCTCACCAAGTGCCCCCGCTCAATCCCTGTACCTGTCCCTGCCTTGTCAGCATTTACCGCTCTGCCCGGTGCTGTGGCACCTGCAGATCTGATGGCAGCTTGAGCTGGGACCCTGGGGTGACTCCGGTTTCGGGTGTCCAACCTGAGACATTCAGCTTGGCTGGGACTGTCAGAGTAGCAGGGCCCCATTGTGCTGGGTGCTGTACCATGTTTATTATGTTTATTATGGTGGCGCATATAAGACCTGGTCATGGCAAAGGATCTTATTGTGCCAGGTGCTGTACATTATTTATTTATTAGGTGCATTAGGGTAGCACCTATGTTCCCTAGCCGTGGCCCAGGACAGCGAACGGCAGGACAGGCAAACAGAGGGAGTTTGCCTGGGATTTCACCTGGTGGGAGTTCCCACGGAGTTGTTTGCCTTTCAGGCTTCTGTGCGCAGTAAACACAACATCTGAAGAGGCTCTTAGAAGGAAGACAATATGGATAGTGAGCGATCAGCGTTTGTGACCTGCACAGGATGTTCCAAATTTGTCTTTCTCCCAGAAGTTAGAAGTGACTTTATCTGTACGAAGTGCAAGCTGGTCTCCATTTTGGAAGAGAAGGTTTAAGGACTAGAGACTCAAGTATTAACACTGCGTTGCATCAGAGAAAATGAAGACTTTCCGGATAGAAGTTAGCATTTGGTACTGCAGGCACAGCATGCTGAAGAATCAGAGAGGGCAGTGCAGAATGGGGAAGAAAATTGGCAGCATATGACCTCCAGAAGAAGAAGGAGGAGAACTCATGTACCCCCAATGCAGATAGAGGTAAGAAACTGTTTTCAGGCTCTCTGCACAGGTACTATGGCTGAGAATGGTTTGGAAGAGTTATCTGAGGGAAGGGATCAGAGGGAGAACCCATTGACTGGAAGGCATGGGACACATTGTCCTAGGGATGGAGGTTCCATGACTCCCAAGATGAGGTGATGGGTGGTGGTTGTCAGGGACTCCCTCCTAAGGGGGACGGAGTCATCCATCTGCCGTCCAGACCGGGAAACTTGAGAAGTGTGCTGCTTGCCTGGAGCTACCATTCAGGATGTGATGGAGTGTCTGCCGAGATTGATCAAGATCTCAGACTGCTACCCCTTCCTACTTCTCCACATGGGCACCAATGATACTGCCAAGCATAACCTTGAGCAGGTCACTGCAGACTACATGGCTCTGGGAAGAAGGATAAAGGAGTTTGAGGCACAAGTCGTGTATTCAACCTTCTTCCGTGTTGAAGGAAAAGCCCCAGGTAGGGACCATCAAATAGTGGAGGTAAATATGTGGTTGTGCATGTGATGTCGGAGAGGGAGATTTGGATTCTTCGACCATGGGATGTTGTTCCAGGAAGAAGGATTGCTAGGAAGAGATAGGATCCACCTAATGAAGAGAGGGTCGAGCATCTTCACAGGCAGGCTTGCTAACCTAGTGAGGCGGGCTTTAAACTAGGTTCACTGGGGGATGGTGACCTATGCCTGGAGGTAAGTGGGGAAGTGGGATAGCTGAAGGAAACACAAGGAGGTGTGAAGTTCCAACAGGGGAGGCCTCTTGATTCACACTGAGAAAGTAGGGCTTTCAGCTAGTTATCTAAGGTGCCTGTACATGAACGCAAGAAGCCTGGGAAACAAACAGGAAGAATTGGAAGTCCTGGCACAGTCAAGGAACTATGATGTGATTGGGATAATGGAGACTTGGTGGGGTAACTCACATGACTGTAGAACTGTCATGGATGGTGTAGACGTCCGGGGTGGGGCTCGTCCCTCGCAGGGGCGATTGGGAGCCAGGCCGCCTGACTACACGAGGCTGGGGAACAGATCAGTCTCGCAGGTCCAAGCCCTAAGTTGGGGCGGGGCCGCGAGCAACCAGTAGTTCAGGCCTCAGGCCCTCAGGCAGGGGCTGAGCAAACAAACAGTAAGTTCAGGGTCTCAGACCCTCAGGTAGTGGCTGAGCAAACAAACAGTAGGTCGGGGCTCAGGCCCTCAGGCAGGGAGGAGGAGAGGCTGCCACCCGGCATGGGGTGGCAGGGGGGAACACAGGCCCACCCACTCCACTGAGTTCCAGCCTGGGGCCCTGTCAGCAGCAATCCGTCTGCTGCTGGGTCAGTGGGGATCCTGAGCGCAACACACTGATATGGGTTCAGGGTCTGCTATCCCCGGGCCACTTCCCATCTCCTCCTCCATGGGTACCTGCACGTCCTTAGCCTCGTCTACAGTGTCCCAGATCATGGGCTCCTCAGGGCAGCGAGCGCTGGGTAGGTTGGGCGGCTCCTCCGGACCCTCGGTGAGGGGAAGTTCAGTCCGCTCCTCCGGATACCAGGCTCAGGGCAGGCTCGGCCCAGCAGGACCTCGGGCACCAGCGTCTGTCCTCTCCCGCGGTCGGGCCGCAACTGAGCGCTGGGGCCGGGCCTTTATACTTCCTGTCCCGCCCCTTGACTTCCGGGGTGCGGGGACAGGCGGCGGTGACTCCGCCCACTCTGGCGGCTGTTCTGGCTCGTCCCTTGCAGGGGCGACTGGGAGCCAGGCCGCCTCACTATAGATGGGTATAAACTGTTCAGGAAGGACAGGGAGGGGAGAAAAGGTGGGGTAGGTGCACTGTATGCAAGAGAGCAGTATGATTGCTCAGATCTCCAGTATGAAACTGGAGAAAAGCCTATTGAGAGTTTGTGGGTTAAGTTTAGAGGCGAGTACAACAAGGGTGATGTCGTGGTGGGCATCTGCTATAGACCACTTGACCAGGAGGATGAGGTAGACAAGGCTTTCTTCAGAAAAATAACAGAAGTTTCCAGCCCACAGGCCCTGGTTCTAATGGTAGATTTCAATCACCCTGACATCTGCTGGGAGAGCAATACAGCTGTGCACAAACAATCCAGGAAGTTTTTGGAGAGTGTTGGGAACAACTTCCTGGTGAATGTGCTGGAGCAACCAACTACAGGTCATGCTCCTCTTGACCTGCTGCTCACAAACAGGGAAGAATTGGCAGGGGAAGTAGAAGTGGGTGGAAACTGGGCAGCAGTGACCATAAGATGGTCGAGTTCAGGATTAAGCAACAGAGGGTCCTGTGGCACCTTTAAGATTAACAGAAGTATTGGGAGCATAAGCTTTCGTGGGTAAGAACCTCACTTCTTCAGATGCAAGTAATGGAAATCTCCAGAGGCAGGTATAAATCAGTATGGAGATAACAAGGTTAGTTCAATCAGGGGAGGGTGAGGTGCTCTGCTAGCAGTAGAGGTGTAAACACCAAGGAGGAGAAACTGCTTCTGTAGTTGGATAGTCATTCACAGTCTTTGTTTAATCCTGATCTGATGGTGTCAAATTTGCAAATGAACTGGAGCTCAGCAGTTTCTCTTTGGAGTCTGGTCCTGAAGTTTTTTTGCTATAAGATGGCTACCTTTAAATCTGCTATTGTGTGGCCAGGGAGTTCAGGATTCTGACACAAGAAAGAAAGGAGAGCAGCACAATACGGACCATGGACTTCAGAAAAGCAGACTTTGATTCCCTCGGGGAACTGATGGGAAGGATCCCCTGGGAGGCTAATATGAGGGGGAAAGGAGTGCAGGAGAACTGGCTGTATTTTAAAGAAGCCTTACTGAGCATGCAGGAACAAATCATCCCAAAGTGTAGAAAGAATAACAAATATGGCAGGCGACCAGCTTGGCTTAACAGAGAAATCTTCGGTGAGCTTTGAACACAAAAAGGAAGCTTACAAGAAGTGGAAACTTGGACAGATGACTAAAGAGGAGTATAAAAATATTTCTTGAGGATGCAGGGGTGTAATCAGGAAGGCCAAAGAACAATTGAAGTTGCAGCTAGCAAGGGATGTGAAGGGTAACAAGAAGGGTTTCTACAGTTATGTTAGCAACAAGAAATAGGTCAGGGAAAGTGTGGGCCCCTTACTGAATGGGGGAGGCAACCAAGTGACAGATAATGTGGGAAAAGCTGAAGTACGCAATGCTTTTTTTTGCCTCGGTCTTCACAGACAAGATCAGCTCCCACACTGTTGTCCTGGGCAGCACAGTATGGGAGGAGGTGAGCAGCCCTCAGTGGTGAGAGAACAGGTTAAGGACTACTTAGAAAAGCTGGACAGGCACAAGTCCATGGGGCCAGATGCAATGCATCTGAAGGTGCTGAGAGAGTTGGCAGATGTGATTGCAGAGCGACTGGCCATTATCTTTGAAAACTCGTGACGATCGGGGAAGGTCCTGGATGACCTGGAAAAGGAAAATATAGTGCCCATCTTTAAAAAGGGGAAGAAGGAGAATCCGGGGAACTATAGACCGGTCAGCCTCACCTCAGTCCCTGGAAAAATCATGGATTAGGTTCTCATGGAATCCATTTTGAAACACTTGGAGAGGAAGGTGATCAGGAATAGTCAACATGGATTCACCAAGGGCAAGTGTGATAAATGGAGGTGGGGGATAGCTCCCTTTTATGGACACCCAGACAGCCAGTTAGCTATAAAATCCCTGCTAGTAGCTGTTCTGTACTTGCTTTACCTGTAAAGGGTTAAAAAAAAGTCCACAGGTGAAGGAAGGGAGTGGGCACCTGACCAAAAGAGCCAATGGGAGGGCTAGAAGTTTTTTTAAATGGGGGGGGGAACTTTCCCTTTGTGTCTGTTGCTGTTCTCCAGGGTAGAGGGCAACAGTTATGCTGTGAGAAGCTGAAGGCCAGGTATGAAACTCATCATAATCATACCTAGAAGATGCTTATTTGGAAACCCAGATCTGTAAGTGATCAGAAACGTCTAGAAAGATGCGATTACGTTTATTTCTTTTATTTTGTAAGGCTTGTGGACTCCTCTGTGTTAATCCCAAATGCTTTTGTTTTGCTTTTAACCTTTAAGCTGGGCCTCAAGAAGGTTATTCTTGATGTTTAATTTTTGTAAGTGAGATTTTTAAATCTAGTAAAAGCCTAAGATCCAGACGTATTTTCTTTCTTTTTGTTTTTAATAAAATTTTAAGGACAGGATTTGGATTTTTGTGTCTTAAGAGGTTTGTACACATGTTGTTTAATTAGCTGGTGGCAACAACTGATTTCTTTGTTTTCCTTTCTCAGCTCTTCCCCGGAGGGGGGTGAAAGGGCTTGAGGGTACCCCACAGGAAGGAGTTCCCAAGTGCACCTTCCTGGGTTCCAAGAGGTTTTGCACTTGGGTGGTGGCAGCATCTACCCAACCAAGGTTAGATAAAAACTGTAACCTTTGGAGTTTAATACAAGCCTGAAGTGGCCAGTATTAATTTTTAGAGTCCTTCAGCCCCCAACCTTCTGCACTTAAAGTGCCAGAGTGGGGAATCAGCCTTGACAGCAAGTCATGCCTGACCAACCTCATTGCCTTCTATAATGAGATAACTAGCTCTGTGGATTTGGGGAAATCAGTGGACGTGATATATCTTGACTTTAGCAAAGCTTTTGATACAGTTTCCAACAGTATTCTTCCCAGCAAGTTAAAGATGTATGGATTGGATGAATGGACTATAAGGTGGATAGAAAGCTGGCTTGGTCATCAGGCTGAATGGGGAGTGATAAACGGCCCGATGTCTAGTTGGCATCCAGTATCAAGTTGAGTGCCCCAGGGGTCTGTCCTGGGGCCAGTTTTGTTCAACATCTTCATTAATGTTCTGGATGATGGATAGATTGCACCCTCAGCAAGTTCACAGATGACTCTAAGCTCGGAGGTTGAGGTAGATACGCTGGAGGATAGGGATAGGGTCCAGAGTGACCTAGACAAATAGGAGGATTGGGACAAAAGAAATCTGATGAGGTTCAACAAGGACAAGTACAGAGTCCTGCACTTAGGAAGGAAGAATCCCATACACCGCTACAGGCTGGTTACGGACTGGCTAAGCAGCAGTTCTGGAGAAAAGGACCTGAGGATTACAGTGGATGAGAAGCTGGATATGAGTCAGCAGTGGGCCCTTGTTGCCAAGAACGCTAATGGCATATTGGGCTATATTAGTAGGAGCATTGCCAGCAGATCGAGAAAAGTGATTATTCCCCTCTATTTGGCACTTGTGAGGCCACATCTGGAGTATTGCATCCAGTTTTGGCCCCTCCCACTACAGAAAGGATGTGAACAAATTGGAGAGAATCCAGTGGAGGGCAACGAAAATCATTAGGGGGCTGGGGCACATGATTTACGAGGAGAGGCTGAGGGAACTGGGATTATTTACTCTGCAGAAGAAAAGAGGGAGGGAGGATTTGATAGCAGCTTTCAATGACCTGAAGGGGGGTTCCAAAGCAGTAGCATAGCTGGGGGGGAGCAGGGGGAGCGGCCGCTGCCCTGAGCACTCACTTGGTGCTTCCCGGCACGTCCAGGTCTTCGGCGGCACTCACTTCGGGCTCCGCTGTGTGCATCTTGCGGCGGCGGCTCCTGCGGCCGGTGCTTCTCCTGCTCCCCACGCCCTCACTTTGTGGTGGCCGGGTGACGCTCCTCCCTGTGCCCGCTGGGGGGTGCCTGCTACCTTGCAACTCCGGCTGCGCTTGGCTGAGGACTAATCCAGCGCAGGTTTCCCACAGGCAGCTCCAGGTCTTCGGCGGCAATTCGGTGGCAGGTGCTTCAGTCGCTCCGGGTCTTCAGTGGCAATTCGGTGATGGGTAATTCAGCGCAGCAGGTTCTTCAGTCTTCGGCGGCAAGACTTGGGTTTTTCTTTTTTTCTTTTTTTTCCCGGTGCTTTGCAGCAGGTGGCGCCTTTTTTATGTGTTCACTCCCCCTGCTCTTAGAACCTGGCTACGCCACTGTTCCAAAGAGGATGGAGCTCGGCTGTTCTCAGTGGTGGCAGATGACAGAACAAGGAGCAATGGTCTCAAGTTGCAGTAGGGGAGGTCTAGGTTGCATATTAGGAAACACTATTTCACTAGGAGGGTGGTGAAGCACTGGAATGGGTTACCTAGGGAGGTGGTGGAATCTCCAGCCATAGAGGTTTTTAAGGCCCGGCTTGAGAATTTCCTGGCTGGGATGATTTACTTGGCGTTGGTCCTGCTTTGAGCAGGGGTTGGACTAGATGACCTCCTGAGGTCTCTTCCAACCCTAATCTTCTATGATTTCAGTTGATGCTATTCCATTCTAGATCTATTCATATTCACATAACTACATGTGGGCCCATTCTAGATTGATCCACATCCACAGAAATCTATTCTAGTTTTCTCTAGATCCCCATTCATCCATTCTAGACCCAATTCCCCAACGCTGCCAGTGCTGGACCTGTTACCTGGTTTGTGGGTTTTTTTGTGTTTTTTTTTTCAACTCAAAGCTGTTGGTGAATTACTTTCTGCGAGGTGGTGTTAGGAAATAAATCAAGGGAGACATGGCCATTTGACTGATAGATGGCTGGCACAAACAGGACAATACAAGAGTGCTTTAACTTAAAGCTAAACTTCACTTAGTCTCAAGCACTTACACATCTCTGCAATAGGTTAGTAAAACACCCCCAACCCTTGATAATTACCAAAGCTGAATGTGGCTCTCGAGTGGCACCATGACAGGCTTCCGCTGGCTCAACTTCCGTCTGCTGGTGGGGACCCCAAGATGCGTCCAGAGGGAGTGTCCCTAACGAGCCCCTTCTGAAAAGTCCAGCTACCTCAAACTTTTCCTCCTTATTTATACATTAGTAATACAATGACATATCCCTTAAAGAAAACTTCCTAAGCAAGCAGTTTTAAAGTTGAAGCAAGAGGTTTTCTTATGATCATTAATTAACCAGATATGGGTTTTTTTAGAGTGTCCATGCCTTGGGACCCTAAAAGACACATTCCTCAGGGTACATTATAGACAGGTTTCCTGTTTTTCTAAAATACATATATCAGCAATTTCAACATTCTTCGCAGGAAGGACGCGGGGTCAAGCTGCCCTGTCTGTAGCACCCAAATCCCCCTCCCCTCCTGCTTTGATTACATAAAGGCCACTGCACATTCAATTGACGACCTGCTGACTTGGCTGCTTTTAGCAACAAGCAATAGTAGTTTCAGGCACTTTACTGGTTTGCCAAAATGTTCCCGTACAGACCCACCTGACCTGGCTCCAAGTCCTTTTGAGATGTTGGCTGGGAGCATCCAAGACTGGCCATTGTGGGAGGTGGGATCCGGGAATGACTGGACCAGTGATGCTGTGGACTCTGGGTGTGTGAATCTCCCCATGGAGATGGCACCTCCCTTGACAGGGCAAGGACCCCATAGACAGGGGACAGTGTTGAACCCCCTTTGTGGAGTGATGGACCCAATGGGGCAGCAGAAGAAGAGGAGGCGTCTGGCTCTGACAATGTGATTGTGGGGTTGGAGGTCAGAGACACTCTGGGCGTCATGTACACACTGTTGCAGTGGGCTGTCATCGGGGTGATCAGAGCTGCACCTTCATCTATCTCACACATGGGAAGGATCAGGGTGTGTTGTTTCACCCAGCACTGATACCAATCAGTGTTAGCCACAGCCCATGTAAGGACAAGCTGGGGAAGGGCAAAAATAATCCTTTGGAATGGTGACTGCAGCACCGAGCTGCCCTAGAAGGGAAAGGCCCCAAGTTCCATTCCCCACCCCCTGAGCCAGCCAGTTCCCTACCCTGTGGCCATATCAGAGCCTGCACCCCCTAGAGGGGAATGGCTTCCAGCAACTGAGGCACCAAAATTGGAAACAGGAAGCCCAGGTGTGCTGGTCTCCAGATGATGCACAGCTGGTGCCATGTGCCTTTCCAAATCCTGATCCTTGCCCATCACTGCCAGAGACAGGGACCTGTCCACTAAACCCCAGAGGGATATAGACTTCCCTTGATCTCCCAGTGCTCTCCTCAGGGATTCATGCTAGCTAACTATGGTATGGGGTCATTTGTCTTAAGGTCAAGATTGTCAGAGATGCCTGGGAGATATGGCCTCCTAGTCATCCTGTGAAAACAGGGTGTCCACTGCCTAAGGAGGAGATGGGCCAATGCTATTGTTGGGGGTTGGGTTAAACCTTGTTCTGGGTGGGGCCTCCACCCTCGTAGATCAATGGAAATAAGCCATTGTAGCCATGTGGGGAATTCATAACCATAGTGCCTGACACAGGCTCATGGGAAAGCTGGAGTAGACGCCGAACCACGTGGTTTCAGGGATTTCCATGGGTGCACCTAGCAAAGGCGGGGGCCAGGGCTTTGCTCGGTGAAACAGCTGTTGTCCATGTGCAAGAGAGAGGAGGGGCAGAGAGAGACACAAGTCGCGAGATAACCGAGCAGACAGTAACAGGAGTGCTGGCAATGTGGCTATGGGGGCTGGAGTATCACATCTGTCATCTTAGCTGATGCACCAGGGATTGAACTAGGGGCCTGCAGAGCGAAAAGCATGAGCCGCTCTAGAGCCCCTTGCCCAGAACAGGTCCCTCTTGGACCCTGTGACATTGTGCAGTCTATATGGTTTTATAAAAACTTGATAATAAGTCAATATAATGTAACTGGGATAGTTTTAGAAAAATTTAACAATAAGTGAATATAATGCAACTGGGGTATGATTTGTGCAAAAGGTCTCTTGTAAGGTATCATTACAAAGCTCATAATCTACTGAGTGTGATCATCCTATTTGTAGAAATGTACCACTCTTGTATCTAAAACTAGAAATATAAAACATAACTCTGAGGGCCTATTGTAGTTATGTAAAGTGTGGGCCATTAATGATGGTTTGGAATCTTGAAGACTCCCATTAACAAGGACCATTGTCTGCAGATGGCTGTGTTTTACCTGTGAGTCTTCCTGTATATGTGTGTGCTGGCAAGTGAGTAATGAAGTCTTGCAGTGACATGTGATCATGTCACCTGAACTGGAATCCATCTTTAACCTGGTGCTTTTCCAGTGAGAGGGGGTGGAAACCCAGAGGGACAAAGGGTTCCTGCCTTATGCAAAAGATATATAAAGGGGTGGAAGAGAACAGAGAGAGAGAGGAGCCATCATGAAGAATCCCCTAGCTACCACCTGAGCTGGAACAAGAGCTGTACCAGGGGAAAGAATTGTGCCCAGGCCTGGAAGGTGTCCAGTCTGAGAAAAACTTACTGAAGCATCTCTGAGGGTGAGATTATCTGTACTTAGTTTGATTAGACATAGATTTGCGCATTTTATTTTATTTTGCTTGGTGACTTACTTTGTTCTGTCTGTTACTACTTGGAACCACTTAAATCCTACTGTCTGTATTTAATAAAATCACTTTTTATTTAGTAATTTACTCAGAGTATGTATTAATACCTGGGGGAGCAAACAACTGTGCATATCTCTCTATCAGTGTTATAGAGGGCGAACAATTTATGAGTTTGCCCTGCATAAGCTTTATGCAGGGTAAAACGGATTTATCTGGGTTTAGACCCCATTGGGAGTTGGGCATCTGAGTGCTAAAGACAAGCACACTTCTATGAGCTGTTTTCAGGTAAACTTGCAGCTTTGGGGCAAGTGATTCAGACCCTGGGTCTTTGTTGGAGCAGATGGGCATGTCTGGCTCAGCAAGACAGGGTGCTGGAGTCCTGAGCTGGCAGGGAAAACAGGAGCAGAGGTAGTCTTTGCACATTAGGTGGCAGCTCCCAAGGGGGATTCTGTGATCCAACCCGTCACAGACCCCCCCCTAGAAAGTCCCTTGGTTCCCTTTTGAGGATTGCATTTTGTGCTCAGTCAGCAAGTCAGGTTTTTTTAACCCATTTCACATGGGCCATGTTTGTGTTACACTTTCTCAAATGCCTTCCAGGAGTCCAAATCTATCTCTTCCCTCAGCATTGTCACCTCTATCAACCAGCCTTACAACGTTGTCAAAAAATGACATTGTCTTCATTTAACAAGGCCTGCTGTCCACAGAACCATGGTGATTGGTCTCAGTTGTAGCTCTGTCTCTTCTATTGATGGGGTCTCATCACAGCCTTTCCATCTAGCTCCATGTAGACCAGGGGTGGGCAAACTTTTTGTCCTGAGGGTCACATCTGGGTATAGAAATGGTATGGGGGGCCATGAATGCTCATGAAATTGGGGATTGGGGTGCGGCGGTGGATGAGGGCTCTGGCTGGGGGAGTGGGCTCTGGGGTGGGGCTGGAGATGTGGGATTTGGGGTGCAGGAGGGTGCTCTGGGCTGGGACTGAGGGGTTCGGAGAGCAGGAGGGGGATCAGGGCCGGAGCAGGGTTGCGGGGGGTGCAGGCTTTGTGTGGCATTTACCTCAAGTAGCTCCTGGAAGCAGCGGCATGTCCCCACTCTGTCTTCTACATGGAGGCATGTCCAGGCACCTCTACACGCTGCCCCATCCACAGGTGCCGTCCCCGGAAGCAGCAGCATGCCCCCCTCCAGCTCCTACACGGAGGCGCGGCATCGGCCAGGGGCTCTGCATGCTGCCCCGTCTGCAGGCGCCACCCCTGCAACTCCCATTGGCCACGGTTCCCAGCCAATGGGAGCGATGGGGGTGGTGCTTGGGACAGGGGCAGCATGTGGATTCCCCTGGCTGCCCCTGCATATGGGAGCCAGAGTGGGACATGCTGCTGCTTCCAGGAGCCACACGGAAAGCCCCCACTCCCAGCGGGAGCTCGAGAGCCAGATTAAAAATTCTGATGGGCTGGACAGGGCCCAAGGGCCATAGTTTGCCCACGCCTGATGTAGAGCCATGATTGCCCATCTAGAGCCATGCCCAAACCATTTGAGATCCATGCTTGAGCAATGGAGATGTACAATTGTGCTACTGGATCCATTTAGGTCAATTCTGGATCAGTGCAAATTCCAGTCTAGAGCTATCAGTCTTGATCGATTCACATCTATGCAAATTGATTCTAGATCTACCTAGACCCATACCATTAGTTTCTAAAGCCATCTTCCCAGCCATGCACTGCTGGTTTCACTGAGTTCTACTGGTAGCTACAGTAGGGGACACCAACTGGGCTCCAAGGCCAGCATGGACAGTTGGCTGGGAGCATCCTTGGAGAAGCTGGAAGCAGGAATGGCTGGACCAGTGATGCGCCTGGCTCTTTCTATGTGAATCCACACAGAGGAGAGTGTCTCCACTGACAGGCCATTATAGGGGTAGGGCTGAACCCCCCCCCCCGGGGGAGGGGTTGATAAACCCTGTGTGGGCAGCAGGAGGAGGGGAGGCCTCTGGCTCTGACAATGTGTTTGTGGGGGTTCAGAGACACCCTGGGCATCACATACAGTATGTCTCGTGTGGAAGCTGGTATCAGGTTGCTCAGAGCCACAACCCCTTCTATCCCACACACATGGGGGTGGGATCATGTTGTGTCCTCTCACCCAGCATCGATACCAATCATCATTACCCACAGACGATGTAAGGGTAAGCTAGGGAAGGACAAAAATTGGCCCCTGGAAAGGACATGGAAGCACTGAATTTCCTTAGAAGGGAAAGCCCCGTATCCCAGTTCCCTGCTCTGGCCCTGGATTGGACCCTGCACTGCAATGGGCCCTGCCCAGCACCTGCACATAAGGATCTCCACATTCCTCCCCTGCATGAAGTGACATCTCCAAACCTGCAAACTGTCTGTAGGGCTTGGGCCCCACCCAACAGGATCCAGAAGCAGGGGCTGCCTTTTCCCTGCTAAAGGCTGTAGGGTGGCTCCAAAAAGCCCAGTGGAAAAGCTCTGACCCTGGACTGCTGGGAGGCTGTAGGAATCTCCTGTCCCTCCCTGTGCCTCAGTTTACTCACCAGCCCTGTTGGGATAATGACATTCACTTGCGATGTGAGGCCTATGCATGATGGACAGTCTTGAAGAGCTGGGTGCTATCACCAGCTCCCCACTGCCAGTCTGGAATGCCAATGGAAAGCCAAATACAGAGCTGGGAAAGCCCCCCAGGGCCTTCCAGCCCGGCTCCATTAGAAACACACAGAGAACAGAAAGAAATTCCAAAGCTCCCTTCACCTGCCCACGCCAGGGGTTACAGGGCTCTTTCCAGCAATTGCACCTCTCCAACCAAGGAGCCCTGCCCCCTTGGTGTGTGATGTGGGTCACACTGATTGGTATCAGTGCCAGGTGAGACAACATGCCTCGATCCCCACCCCATGTGTGAGATAGAGGAAATGTGTCGCTCTGATCACCCTGATACCAGTCCCCACCAGACATTGTGCATGTGATACTCAGAGTGTCCCTTACCCCATCCAACACATTGTCAGGGCCAGATGTTCCTCCCAAGTTCCCGCTGTCCCCATTGGGTTTATAACCCCCCAAAGGGGGCTCAGACCCTCCCCCTAACCATGGGGTCCGTGGCCTCCCACAGGAAGGTGTCATCCTATTAGAGGGATTCACACACATGGAACAGGAAGCATCACTGGTCCATCCATTCCTGTGAGACGTGTCCCAATCTGTTCCACCTTGTTCTTAGCTGTGACACCCAGAGAACCTTTTCCAGCCCTGAAGAAGAATTCTATGTAAGCTGCAAAACTTGTCTCTCTCACCAATAGAAGTTGGTTCAATGAAAGATATAACCACCTTGGGTTTTTTTTATTTTTAATGAGATTTCAAGTGTGGTTGATACAGATAACAGTATTGATGTAATATACTTAGAACTCTGTTAGGTGACTTGATCGCACACATGTTGATGAAAAATCTAGAATGAAATAAGATTACCATCACATGACATAGGTTAAAAACTGGCTTAATGATAGATCTCAAAATGAAAGTATAAATGGGGAATCATCAGCAAATGGGTGTTTTTCTTGTGGGGTCAGGGATTGGTACTTGGCCCTATGAAATTTACTATTTTTATCAATGCCCTGGAAGAAAACACAAAATGATCACAGATAACAATTGCAGATGACACAAAGATTGGAGGAGTGATAAATAATGCAGAAGACAGGGCACTGATACAGAGTGATCTGGATTGTTTGGTAAACTGGGCGCAAGCAAACATTACATATTCTAACATGGCTAAATGTCAATGTATACATCTAGGAAGAAAGAATGTTGGCCATACTTACAGGTTGGGAGATTCTGTCCTGGGAAACACAGACTCTGCCAAAGATTTGGGGGGTCACAGTGAATAAGCTGCTGAACAGAAGCTCCAAGTGCGACCCTGTTTCCAAAAGGGCTAATGTGATCCTGGGAATCTCCAGTAGGAGCAGAGAGATTATTTTACCTGCGCATTTGGCACTGGTGCAACCAACTGCTGGAATCCTGTGGACAGTGCTGGCGCCCACAAATTCAGGAAGGGTGTTGATGAATTGGGGAGTGTTCAGAGAAGAGCCACAAGAATTATCAAAGGATTAGAAAACCTGCCACCTAGTGGTAGACTCAAAGAGTTCAATCTGTTTAGCTTAACAAAGGGAAGGGCTGACATGATCAAAGTCTATAAGTACCTCTACAGGGAACAAATATTTAATAACCTTCTATATTTATAACAGCTCTTCAATCTAGCAGACAAAGGTCTAACACAATGGCTGGAAGCTGAAGCTAGATGAACTCAGACTGGAAATAAGACGTACATTTTTAACAGTGAGGGTAATTAACCATCGGAACAACTGACCAAAGGTCACTGACAATTCTTAAATCAAGACTGGAGTTTTTTTCTAAATGATCTTTTCTAGGAATAATTATGGGGCCGTTCTCTGGCCTGTGTTATGCAGGAGTTCAGACTAGATGATCACAATGGTCCCTTCTGGCCTTGGAATCTATGAATCTATGAATTTAGATGTGGGGTTGGATGGAGGGATGGATAGGCGGGGATGGGTAGACGGACAGATGGATAGGTGGGGATGGGTTGGGATAGGTGGGATGGATGGATGGATGGATGGATGGAGGGATGGATGGATAGGCGGGGATGGGTGGATGGATGGATAGGTGGGGATGGATGAGTGGATGGCTGGCTGGCTGGATGGATAGGCGGGGATGGGCAGATGGATGGATAGGTGGGGGTGGATGGATGGATGGATGGAAGGATGGATAGGTGGGATGGATTTACGGATGGATAGGCGGGGATGGGGATGGATAGGTGGGGATGGATGGATGGATGGATAGATAGGTGGGGGTGGGGATGGATAGGTGGGGATGGATGGATGGAAGGATGGATAGGTGGGGATGGATGGATGGAAGCATGGATAGGCGGGGATGGGTGGATGGATGGATGGGTGGATGGGTAGATGGATGGATGGGCTTTTCCATCATAAAAATGACACTCACAACATTGACGCACCCAGTTGCCGTAGTTCACCCAACCTAACCTGAAACACTTACCCAGAATTAAATCAACATCAACAAACAAATTAATAAAATAAGGTATGAGAGAGAGTGGCGGGGAGTGTGTGGATGGATAGATTATGGACTTGCACTGCTGCTGAGACCCCAGTCAGCCTTTGGGGGCTGAGCTTTATTTAAAACCTGGCCCTACAGTTTCTCTTGGAGGCAGAGTTGCTGAGGGAGTTTTATCCTGCATTTGGTGTCCTCGGGGCCTAGGGTGACCAGATGTCCCGATTTTATAGGGACAGTCCTGATGTTTGGGTCTTTTTCTTATATAGGCTGCTATTACCCCCCCCCCGTCCCGATTTTTCACACTTGCTGTCTGGTCACCCTATCGGGGCCCCACATACCCAAACCCAAGAGAACCAGAATCCTTCCTAAAGCAGCTTCTCTCCCATCCCAGCTGGTGCAGAATTCTCCAGCCAAATGTTATTTTGACCCAACAACACCCCCCAGCCCCCAAGCTCCTCCTCTGACACTGCAGCACCAGGGGCTAGTGCCCTCGTTGGCCGTGTGAACAGGGCCGTGTTGAGCAGGAGCAGGGAGGGTTGTTTTCTAGGGGATCCTGGGATCCTGCACCCAGTTTTAGGGTGCACACTTTTAAAGGGCTGGCAGCAAACTGGAGATGGGGCAGGACGGGGCCAGGCTAATGATTGGAGGACTGGAGAAAATGCGTGGCAGGGAGAGACTGAAAGCGCTCGCTCTGCTTGGCTTCTTCACAGGTCATGGGGGAGGTGCCTGGCACTCGAGGTACAAGGACCTTCGTGGGGAGACAAATCTGGGTGCTGGGGGCTCTTCAATCCAGCAGAGAAAGGGAGAGCAAGATCCAACTGGAGAAACTGAAGCCCAACCAAATCCAGCTGGAATGGAGGGCCCCAGTGTGGGTCAGGGAGTGGGATTCACCAGGGGAACCAGCTCCCCTGGGCGGGGAGGGGGAGGGGTTCTCCATCTCCGGGTGGCATCAGACCCAGCCTGGCTGCCTTGCTGGGAGAGGCTGTGACGGACTGGATCACAGAATCCCCCCTTGTGAACTGCCACCTGATGTGCTTTGACTTACTGTGAGTCTGTTTTCCCTGCCAGTTTAGGACTTCAGTGCCCTACCTCGTTTGAACCCGACTCGCTAGCCTGCTACAAACACAGACCCAGGTCTAAACTACTTCCCCTTAAAGCTGCAGGCATAACTGAAAACAGTTTAAGAACTGTTCCTGTCTCCAACACTCAGATGCCCAGCTCCCAATGGGGTCCAAACCCCAAAGAAATCCGTTTTACCCTGTGTAAAGCTTATACAGGATAAACTCATAAATTGTTCACTCTCTATAACATTGATAGCGAGATATGCACAGCTGTTTGCACCCCCCCTCCCCCACGCATTAATACATACTCTGGGTTAATTAATAAGTAAAAAGTTATTTTATTAAATACAAAAAGTAGGATTTAAGTGGTTCCAAGTAATAACAGACAGAACAAAGTGAATTACCAAGCAAAATAAAATAAAACACACAAGTCTAAACCTAATACAGTAAGAAAATGATTACAGATGAAATCTCACCTTCAGAGATGTTTCAATACGCTTCTATCACAGACTGGACACCTTCCTAGTGTGGGCACAATCCTTTCCCCGGTACAGCCCTTGTTCCAGCTCAGGTGGTACTAGGGGATTTCTCATGATTGCCACCCCCTTTGTTCTGTTCCACCCCTTATATAGCTTTTGCATAAGGTGGGAATCCTTTGTCCCTCTCTGGATTCCCACCCCTGCTTCTAAATGGAAAAGCACCAGGTTAAAGATGGATTCCAGTTCACGTGACATGATCACATGTCACTGTAACACTCCATGCCCTCATTCCTCCCAGCCTGACTCACAGGAAGGCCTGCAAGCAAACAGAGCCATCCATAGTCAATTGTCCTGGTTGATGGGAGCCATCAAGATTCCAAACCACCATTAATGGCCCACACTTTGCATAACTACAATAGGCCCTCAGAGTTATATTTCATATTTCTAGTTTCAGTTACAAGAGTGGTACATTTATACAAATTGGATGACCACACTCAGTAGATTATAAGCTTTGTAATGATACCTTACAAGAGACCTTTTGCATGAAGTATATTCCAGTCACATTATAGTCACACTCATTAGCATATTTTCATAAAATCATATAGAGTGCAACGTCACAGAGGCATTCACAGAACACCAGTGACCGGGCGCAGTCCGGGGGAGCTGGGTGAGGTTCTCTGGCCGGGGTCACTCAGGAGGGCAGACGGGTCGGTTGAACGGACCCTGCTGGCCCAAACATCTGGGGATCCTGGTATCCAGGGGCAGAACAGACCAGGGGGATTCTGCCATCTGCAGCTGGGAGGCCTCAGCACTGTCCACGTCCCCAGCTGGGGGTAGGGAAGGCACCAGTGCAGGAAGGAAAACCCCCTCCCCCACGATGCGGGAGGGAACATGGCTCAAGGTTTCCTCCCAGGGAATCCCCACCCCTGACACATCGCTGATGGGGAATTTCTTGGTAGCCGGGTATGTGACCCTGCACTTCCCAGGTCACCTCTTCCCAGCCTCCCCTCCCCGCTGCCCGCTGTATATAAACCCCAGGGGCTGAGACAGAGCCACCAGCCCCAGCTCCTGGATGTGCACCAATGATGCTGCTGCTGCTCCTGCTCTCCACGGTCTTTATCCCACTTCATAACGGTGAGTAGAGCTGAGCGACCGGTTATTTCCCGGCCCCGGGGGACTCACACTGGGAGTGGGGCTGAGCGAGTCACAGAGTTTCTGGTTCAGGGGCTGAACCGTAAAAACTGGGAAAAAGCTGGGTCCCTCGCCAAATTAGTTTGTTTATTTTTTCTCGCAGATGCAGAAACCCTAAAAAGACATTGTTTCAAAACAAATGGGGGGGGGGATTGTTTGCTTGTGGTGTCTCCTTCAACCTGAAGCATTTTTTTTTCTTTTTGGTTTCATTATGGGACCTGTTCAGGTGTTTTTCACCCTTATTTTTAATTAGCTGAGTTTTGAACTGAAATGCAATTTTGAAACAAAAATGGATCGCTTTTTTTTGCTTTTTCATTTGCTTTCAATTCAAAACAATTTTGGGGGGTACTTTTTCATTTGATTTCAGGTCGCTTTAGAGGGGGTTTTAATCACTTTTAACAAAATTAGTTTAAAAGAACCCAATTTGTGCCATTTCTAAAGGAAGCACCATTTCAAACAGAAATTCAAGATGTTTCATTTCCCATTGCTCATAACAAAACTTTTCTACTTTTTCCTGGAAAAAAATAATCATTTCTTTGTAGCCAAAACAATCCACTGAATTCTACCTGAATTCACAGGTACATTTGATGTCCCAAAATTGCTTTTTTTAAAGCAAATTTGCCAATTCCTTATAAATTTTTGCCCGGCTCTAGTGGTGAGAACGGGGAGATTGGGCTGTGGGCAGCGCAACCCACACCAAGGGCAGGGGGATAGAATTAGCCATCGGGCTCAGTCAGGTGTCAGGAGATGGGACAATGAGGCTGAGGGGTGATAGGGAATTCCTGACCTAGTTCTCTGAGAGGGGAGATGGCTGGGGGGTGGCCCCACAGCCAGAATGTAGATGGGCATATATGGGATAAGGAATGGATGGAAGGATGGACAGGTCCACGTGGGAATAGGTAGATCTGCAGTGGGTACGTGTATGTATGGGATTTACCAGGCTGGTTGGGGAGAGGGGGTGACTTAGGGGCAGGCTGGGCTGGGGGGGCCTAAGGGGCTGATCCAGGCCAAGAGGGGGCTGAGCTAAGGGATGAGGATCCGGGTTGCATTGGGCTCTTAGCAGGGCCGGTGCAACCCATTAGGCGACATAGGTGGTCACCTAGGGCACTAGAATTTGGGGGGCGGCATTTTCTTTGGTGGCGGCTGGATCTTCGGCCGCCCCAGTCCTTGTCGGCATTTCGGCAGAGGGAGCTGGGGCATGGGGGCATGGGGAGGGCTGCCTGCAGCAAGTAAGGGGGGGCAGCATACAGGGGAACCGCTCCCCGCCCCAGCTCACCTCTGCTCCGCCTCCTCCCCTGAGCACACCACCCCGCTCTGCTTCCCTCCCTCCCAGGCTTGCGGCATCAAACAGCTGATTGGCGCCGCAAGCCTGGGAGGCGGGAGAAGTGGAGCAGCGATGGCGTGCTCGCGGAGGAGCAGAGGTGAGCTGGGGCGGGAGCTGCCGCGCGGCTCCCCGGGCCAGGGGGAGCTGCCGCGGAGGGGGGGACTGCCGCGGGGGGGGCACCTCAGGGCGGAGGGGGGGTGGGGAGCTGCCGCGGGGGGGCACCTCAGGGCGGGGGGGGGGGGGGGAGCTGCTGCGGGGGGGCGCGGGGGGGGGGGGGGGGGGGAGGGCTGCCCGGGGGGGGGGGGGGGGGGGGGAAGCACAAGGTGGAAGTTTCCCCTAGGGCGCGAAACATCCTTGCACCCGCCCTGGCTCTTAGTCCCACTCTCCAGCTCCCTTTTGAACCCCTCCCTGTCTCCCTGCAGCTCGGGTCATCGGGGGCCAGGAAGTCTCGCTTGGCTCCAGACCCTACATGGCCTACGTGCAAATCGGGTCAACGGGAAGCTGAGGAGGGTTTCTGATCCAGGAGGATGTGGTGGTGACGGCGGCTCATTGTAACTGCAACCTGGGGTAAGAAATGCGCCACCCCCCACTCCTGAGCCAGACAGTCCCCCACCCCGGGGCTGGATCAGGGCTGGTGCCCCTGAAGGAGAAAGGCCCCTTGTCCCATTTCCCACCCCCTGAGCCAGCCAGTCTACATCTCTGGGACGGGATTGGAGCTGGCAATATGTTGCCCTAAAGACTAGAAGCGTTTATGGGATGTGAAAATTATGAATATCACTGGGTGCTTGTTAGATTTTAAAGCCCAAACCCACCAAACTAGACCTGCCCCACAGGGCAAACATCCCAGCTGATAAACGCAACAGAGGGTCCTGTGGCACCTTTAAGACTAACAGAAGTATTGGAGCATAAGCTTTCGTGGGTGAATGCCCACTTCATCAGACACAAGTCACCCATGAAAGCTTATGCTCCAATACTTCTGTTAGTCTTAAAGGTGCCACAGGACCCTCTGTTGCGTTTTACAGATTCAGCCTAACACGGCTACCCCTCTGATACTTGATCCCAGCTGATGATTTTAGTCAGTTCAATAAGGACAACCCCTGTCACTGAGTTACTTCACTCAGTTGAAACCTAGCCTCTTCTCAAGCCTTTTCCCTTGGCCATCGCTTCTCAAACCCAGACACTTGGCTGCTCTTAACCAATCAAGAAACCCCCCATTGCTTTTGGGGATCTGAGCCCTACTGAACAGAACAACCTTGTAGGCAATGGACATAGATCAGCGCTGGGGCTCAGCTGTTGTACCAGAGACTGATCCAATCCCCAGGATTTCCTACAACATTAATTTTCGATCATCAGCCATCAGTTCTTTCGTGTTTGTAGCATGTTTCTCAGGGTCAAAAGAGGAACACCCAGACAGAGATTAAAGAAAGATGAGGAGATTCAATCTCTGCCATGAAGTCTCGCCACTTTTTCTCATGTCCTGCTAACCCTGGAGGAGGGAAAGGCCTGTCCAGAGGGGCTGGGCCAAGCATCCTGGTTCCCTTCTGCACTTCAACATCTTCTCTGATGGACTCAGCAGCCACTTATGTCCCACATTGTGATTTCTGTCCCCAGGGTCATTTCACGGGCAGATCTGGGCTTCCTGCTACTGCTGTCCATATCTAGTAGATGGCACCGGTGCATAACAAACTCTTTGATCCTTTTCTTATTTGCATGTTTCATTCATTCCAGCGACCTTATTTCTGTGTCGGCCCAGCCTAGGCATCTGGGATTTCCCCGCTTTGAACAATTTCTTTTAATATTTCAAAGTTGCGCCTAGGTTAGTGCCTTACACCTTCCCAAATAATTCCTTTGGATCTACAGCAGATCTTTTAAAAAATCCAATCTTGATTAAAAATTGCCAGTGTTGGAGAATCCACAATTAACTTTGATAAGTGGTTCCAACATTAGTTAAAGTTCCTGCTAAAAACTCATACCACAAAACAATCATTGAAAAATAAATCAAACAGAATCCTTTATATTCCCTCTGAATTTGAAACCAATTGATCTTGAGTTTCTCAGTATTAGGCAGGTTTTCCAATCTTTTGATCATTCTTGTGGCTCTTCTCTGACCCCTCTCCAATTTATCAACATCTTTCTTGAACTCTGCAGACAAGAACTAGACAATGGGTGACCCTGAATAACAGAACAGTCCATTGCTCAGTCTTTTGGGTCTCTTTAGCCAACCAGAATGGAGGAGGAAGTCCATCCACATGTAGGTGCATAAGATGGTCTCTGTGTTACTCAGTCACACAACTGTAGGTAGAAATCTGCACAGGCCAGGAATCTGGGCTGATGTCCCTTCCGGAGAGTCTGTGATGGCCCCACCCCACTATCCAATGGGCACTAATGCCCCCATATTTTCCCCTTGGCTTTTCCAGAAACATCTATGTCTACCTGGGAGTCCAAGACTTCATGAAGCCGGGACAGAACTGGCAACGGATCCGGGCCCGTCGCTGGATCCAGCACCCTGACTTTAACAATGAGAACTTTCACAATGACATCATGCTGCTCAAGGTACTGCCCCCATCCCATCACCTGGCCCCAGTGACCTCACACTGCTAGGGTACCACCCCCATCCCATCACCGAGCTCCCAGTGACTTCGCACTGCTGCAGATACTGCCCCCATCCCATCATCTCAGCCCCAGTGACCTCACACTGTTGTAGGTACCACCCCCATCCCATTGCCCTGCTCCCAGTGACCTTACACTGCTACAGGTACCACCCCCATCCCATCACCCCAACCCCAGTGACCTCACACTGCTGCAGGTACTGCCCCCATCCCATCACCCTCCCCCCAGTGACCCCACACTCACTTCCTGGACTCACATCCATGCTTTGGACAGGTGGTGCTGCCCCTTGTCACCTCCGATAACTGTGCTGATCTGGGTCCATTCTCTCTCCTTCCCATGGCAGCTGTGGCACAGCGTGGAGCTGACCGAATGGGTAGGGCTTGTCCCCCTACCGGAGGCTGATCACCTCGTCAGCCCAGGCTCCGAGTGCAGCGTGGCCGGGTGGGGTCGGACCGGAGTGAACACCACCACCGACAAGCTGCAGGAGGCAGAGCAGGAGGTGGTGTCGGACAGCCTGTGCAGAGAGCGGTACCGTCATTACAACCCCATCACCATGCTCTGCGCCGGCAGCCCCCACGCCAATAAATCAGCATTCCAGGTAAATATCTCCCTGCCCAAAGCCACTGGGGGTACAGGAAGCTGCTCCAGGGGAAGGAGCCCATAGAAACCACCATGGACATGCCCCTCCCATGCTCCATTGCCCCAAGTGGGGAGCCCATCGTGCATCATGGGAGATGCAGCCCAGCTGGGGAGCCCAGCACATAGGATAACTGCAGAGAGGTATCTCCAGTGTTACTGCCCTTGTGCAAAGTGCTGGTGGAAACGGGCTGAAATTTTACATGGGCTCATGCACATAGTTACAAGAAACAATAATTTCTTCTCTGAGCCAGGGGATCATCAGCTGGAAGTGACAGACAGGGAGGGAGAAATGGGTGTGTCAGCCAATCACAGGATGACCATGGGCCACCATCGGGATGTGGCCAGAAGAAAGGCCCATGCGGTCCTGGGATGGAGCAGCCGAGGTGTCTCCAGTAGAGAGGGAGGGTTTAATGCCAGCAGAGAAGGTTCTGGGCATTACTCAGCTGGAATTGGTGCAGACTTCTGGGCACCCCTGTCCCGGAAAGAGGAATCTCAGCTGGAGCAGGTGTTGAGAAGGGCTGGTGGGACGATCAGGGGAATGGAAAGCCGCTCTGACGAGAAAGGAATAAAATACCTGGGCTAGCTTAGCATAGAACACAGGCTGAGAGGGGTCTGATTGCTCTATAAATACATCAGGAGGGGGGTACACCAGGGAGGGAGACGAGCTGTTGAAGCTATAGGACTAATCAAATGGGGATAAAAGTGGCAGGGATCAATGGAGGCTGGAGATGAGGGGAAGGTTTCTAACCATCAGAGGGAGGAGGTTCTGGAACAACATCCAACAGGAGCATTGGGGGGGTGGGAGGGGAACAACCTAACAAAGATAAAGACAGAGCTTGATAAGTCTATGGATGGGATGATATGACAGGGCTGCCTGTAATAGCAGAAATTGGACTTTATGACCCCATAGGGCCCTTCCAGTCCTGTGTTCCCATAGGAGCATGAGGCACCTGAAATACAACTCCCATGATTACACATACTTAGGCCTTGAGTTTTTAGCAAAATGTTCCAGGAAAAGTGTTGATGGAAAAAGGGAAACCCCCTCCCCCTTCCCTACCACATGTTCTGACCATCTCTACTCTTCACCTTCATTGGAGGATCTACTGGTGAACTCAACCCTGAGGCTATCCAACAGATAGGACCCTGGGTGAAATCCTGGCCCCATACACGTGGATGGGAGCTTTGCTGTTCATGTCCACAGGGCCAGGTTGGCACTGGAGCTGAGGGAGAATCAGCATTCCCGTCTAACAGGAAATGGCAACATTCCAATCTTTGTTTTCTAAGAAAAGTTGAGATTTCAACATTTTTGGCAGAATGGAAATTCCAAAAGCAGGTTTGACTCAGAAATTTCAAAATGTTTCATTGAAAAATTTTCAATCAAAATGAAACATGCTGAGATGTGAACAGCTTGAAACGTTTCCTTCCATGTGAACAAACTGGAGAGAGTCCAGAGGAGAGAAACAAGAACAAAAAAATATGATCAGAGATTTAGAAAACCTTATGTAGGAGGAAAGGCTAAAAGAATTGGGCATGTTTAGGCAGAGAAGAGTTCTGTTTCCCTGAACACAGTCGGAATCAAACAGCAGCAGACAACTCCTCTGTTCACTGTGCAGAGCCGGCATCGGAAGCCAAGTCTCTGTGCCCAAAATGGTTCTTCTCTTAGCTTTTTCTCAGGGCCACATTCCTGTGCTTCCAGGTTATGTCTGCCTGGCTTTTTACATTGTGTCTCACTCGCTTCTATTCCCAGGTCTCTCTGTTTATGTTGTGTCTGTCCAATCCACATGCCCCATTACCCCAGAACAATATTCGGTGACAACCTTTCCTCCTGAGTCATTAGAATTCCCACCTGTGCACAGGGGTTTACATCACCTATGGGGATTCTGGAGTATTTTCTCTGCTGAATTCTATAGGACCTCTACAAAGGCTGATCATTTGTATATCTAATCCATTCCTCGCGGGTTTTCCACCATCAAAATTCCTAGCTGCAGCATGTCTCTGGCTGGCTTAAAAACTTTCTTTCACTCAACCGAAGAGCAGGAATGGGGCCATGTGACTTTGGTGGCCAACCTATGACCACGAAGCGTGGCTTGTTGAATTAAACAGCCCATGACAATAGCACATTGTAATGGTTGTGTGAAAAAAATTGAAATTTCAATGATTTTGAAAATGAGTTTCACACATTTTGAGCCGGACCCAACTTTTGTTTGTTTTCAGTATTTTCTTTTCTTTTTTCCTCTCCTCACCCCACAAGTATTTAATTATTTATTATTCCTTACTGTGATACTGACCGGAGGTTGGAAAAACCCAAAAGAAGGGAACCCAGAAAGCATTGCTGAGAAACATTGGGGCAAAAGAAAGAATTGTCTATTTCCAAATATTTGGAAAATATTGAAAACGGACGCTTGTTTGAAAAATAAATGACACTTGGAGGGAAAAAAGCCATTTTTCTGAATAAAAAACGTTTTCTCTGAACAATTTGCGGTGCCTTTTCCATCACTGGCCTGTAGACTGGACATTGCATGTGTGGATGATACAGGGTTGGGGGAGAATAATGGGGCGGTGGGCAGGATGCAGGTGCTGGGTTGAGCCATAAACAAAATTGGTGCTAAACAAAAACATCGAGGCCCAGATCCTCAGAGGTGTTTGGGTGCCTAACTCCCATTGAAATCACCGGGAGCATCAATACCTTTGAGGATCTGGGCTCCTAGCTCTTCCCTCCAGGAGATCTCAAAGTGCTTTTCAAAGGGTGATCAGGATCATTAGCCCCAGATGGGTAAACTGAGGCACAGAAAGGGGCCAGGACTTGCCGAAGGTCATGCGGCAGCAGAGCGTTTGCTCTGGCTACTTGACAACACAGCTTCACAGCTCACAAGAGCTCAGTCAGCAGTCCCCCACACTGTGGCCCCACAGCCCCTCAACCACACTGCTTGTTCATTTCAACTCCCATCCTGTGTTCTCCGGAATCAGTTCAGATCTGATACAAACTTCTCCAGCACTGAATTTCTGCCTGACCCATGTTGTCTGGGGCGGTGCTAGGTCCACCAGGGCAGGGGAGGTCTCAGGTTACAGGGTGTGAGGATGTAACATCTGCAGGGCTGGAATTACGCCCACCCCCAAATCCAGTGGCTGTGGAGCAAATACAGACAGTATCAATCTGTGTGTCTCCATACTCCCCTCCATCTGGCTCTGTCAATGTCTTGTAACAGGGGCAGTGCTGGCCAGCGCTCCCCAGTACGCAGAGATGCCGTGTGGCTGATCCCTGTCTGACTCAAGGCCAGATGTGTCTGAGCCAGAGGCACGAGAGAGATTCCCAGAGCTACCATCAGGTGCATGGGTCCCTCCACCCCAACCCACTGCAATAAGAAAGCCACGTTCCTTCGATAGATTCATCCATTCCAAGGCCAGGAATGGGACATAGGGCCTTTCCCCTCTAGAGGACACTGGCTCCCATGTGGTCTGAGGGAAGAGAACTGGCTGGCTCAGTGTGTTGTATTTTCCTGGCCTCAGCATGGTAGGTGTGAAAGGCCCTTCTAACACTGACACCTTGAAGTACAGCATTTAGACTCTCTGTCCTCAGCCCCTCCCCCATCTCTCTCATGGGGGGGGGGGAGATGTGAGAAGGATCAAAAGGCCAGCTGAGATGAGTTCAGCTTAACCACAGCCCCCACTACAGTAGGCGGGGAGAGACTCTAGTTTCTCTAGTGTTAGCAGCAAACGCATGTCCCCCAGCTCAACACCAGATGTGCATGGAGACAGAGGCTGCAGGGCCCCAGCTGGGCACAACGGGGCATAGGCCAGCCCCAGCTGTGACAGGCTCCAGGCTCTGAGCATCTCCAGAAGATGCCCAGCAGTGCAGACTCAGCAGGGCCTGACCCTCCCCCCAGCCTATGTGGGGAGGTCTCCAGAGAGCCACACGGCAGAGAGTTCGATGCTGAGGCTTCCTGTTCCCTCCAGCCGTTTCTATAAAACCCCCGGGGCCAGGGCCGGCTTTAGGAAGTGCGGGGCCCGATTCGAACAGTTTCGACGGGGCCCCGACAGGGATGACTAAAAAAAAACACGTAAAAAAATACGTGGGGCTTGTACTCACTGGGCCGCGCTCCTAGTCTTTGGCGGCGGGTCCTTCAGACCCGGAGCGAGTGAAGGACCCGCCGCCAAAGTGCTGCCAAAAACCCAGAGCGCCGCCGGGTGAGTAAAAAAAAGGTGTCTCCAGCCAGGGAAGGGATTCTCTGCCACTTGCCCCCCACTCTGGGCGGCCCTGCCACTGGGTGCGGGGCCCTCTTAGGCGCGGGGCCCGATTCGGGGGAATTGGTGGAATTGGCCTAAAGCCGGCCCTGCCCGGGGCTGTGTGTGAAACACTTTCTCCTTCCCTGCTCTGGTGCAGATGCTGCTGCTGCTCCTCCTGCTTCCCATGGCCGTTCTCCTGCCCCCCAGGGCTTGGGCTGGTGAGTATGGGGGGAGGGACCCCTTAGCGAGCAGAGCCTGCACATGGCTCAGTGGAAGGGCCTGAGGCTGCTTCCCCAATACAGGAATCATGGGTGGCTGTGAAAGGAGGCAGCTTCTCCTCACCATCTCCCCTGCCCCCGTGTGGGGTGCCCCATGGCCGAGGAATCTGCGGGCCAGTAGGATGGGGAACAGAGGCAGAGCAGCTGTTTCCACAAATCCGTGGGGATCCAGTCTGCGCTAGGGAAGCTTTCCACCAAAGAACATCAGCCACCGATTGTGGGTGTGAAATGCCCTGGAGGCCACACACACGGTAACAACCTTCTATTACTGCTGGCTAACAGCCTCGCACCTTTAGCTCAAGGACTGTGATGCAGGGCTGGGGTCAACCACAGAGCCGGGAGGCCATTGCATCACCACCATTGGGAGCCCCCCCAGATTTCCAGCCCTGGGTGGAGACCGGCTCTTCCTGCGCCAGTAGCCAGCACAGCAGTGCTCTGAACACAGCTCACTCCTCTGGCTGTCTGTGCAGGGCACAGTGACCTCGGGGCTGCCCTAACCTGTCTGTGCTCCAAGGGGCCATTCTGGTAGCTGGGCAGAGCTGGGCACCTCCATGGCCTGGCATAGATCTGCTCCTCCAAGTTCTAGGCTGCCGGGGGGCCTGCCAGAGGCATTGTGCTTACACCTGATTTATGGAGGGGTGGGGTGTTGCAAGGGCATGGTGGGTCTGGAAAAACCAAAAATCCCATGGCACGGCGGGGGGCAGAGCTGATCTGAGACATGTGGGGCAGGGTTTCAACAGAGCTCCAGAACCACTGGCCTCAGTGGGATTCTCCAGTGAACTCAGTGGGATGGGAGGGGATTGTCAGTGATCTCCACGTTATCTGGGTCAAGGGGCCGATCCAGGAGGAGGGGGCAGGGAAATTGGACTGGCTGGGTTGAGGGGCCGATCTGGGGCCGCAGAGGCTGAGGATGATAGTGGGGATAGGACTGGGATCCTTGGTTAAAATGTCCAGCCTCATGTTGTCCCAAAGCAGGTGAGTTTTACCCCTCTCCATCTCTCTGCCAGGGACAATCATCGGGGGACAGAAAGCTGAACGTCACTCCAGACCCTACGTGTCCTTTGTGAAGATAGAGACAGGAGGAGATGGAGAAGGAGGCTGCAGAAGGTTCCTGATCCAGAGGACATGATGGTGACAGCGGCTCATTGTGACTGCAACCTGGGGTAAGAAACATACCATCTGCCGTCCTTTAACCAGCCAGTCCCTGTCCTGCGGTCGGATCAGAGCCAGTTCCCCTAGAGGGGAAAGGTGCCGTGTCCCCTTCCCTGCCCCCTGAGCCAGCCAGCCCCTGTCCTGGGGCTTGCCTCTTGTCATTTTGGGCCACTAATATTGTGCTGGGTACAGAAGGTGTTGGCAACACATACCCTGATGTGCTGCTCAAGTAATGGTTACCCCCCTTGGCCTCAGCAGCGAGTGGGGTATTGCAGGATGTTTCCTTAGGAGGAGAAATGGATGGTGGTATTAGGTCTATTATTCCCTGTTTATTTACAAAGCATGTCCAAAGTCCTGTTTCTCTGAACACAGTTGGAATGAAAAAACAAGTGACTGTTTCTTTACTCCCAGTTCCAAGCATCCTTCAGCCAGCACTCTGCCCAAAAGCTTCTCCCCAGGCTTAGCGCAGGGTCACGCTACCCATGCTTCTTTGGCTGTGGCTGGTGCCTTCTCTGGCAGCTTCTCCAGTCTTTCTGCTGCTTCTCTCAGACACCCACAGCTCCACCAGTCAATGCCCCAGCCCCTGCGTTTGCCAGGTCGGTCCCCAGGGAAACCCCTTGGGTCAATCATCTCAGCTTCTACTCTTACATGACACAGCCTGTGTCAGCTCAGCCCCCCCAGTGCAGATGCAGTGCACTGTGATGGAAGGTGTTTTTCTGCTGCTGTAGGAACACCACCTCCCCAAACGACGTTAGCTATGTCGACAGAGACCCTCTTCCATAGAGAGAGCTACCTCGACATTATGGGGTTTGCCAGCACTGCTAGGTCGGGTAGAGATGTAGGATTTTTCCACCCTGGCCAATATAGCTAACTTTTAAGTGTAGGTCAGGCCTGTGTGATCGGTGTTGATTCTACTGATTCAGCTTCCTGGTTACATAAACAAACTTGTAATGGCTTCTGTACATTAGTCCTGAGAGAAATGCAACTGTTAGACCCAGCAACTTTAATGAGGCTAATGACCCGTGACTGTATCCACAGTATGGGCCTGTCTACAGCACTTGCATCCCCTTGTATTTCACAGCATCATCAGCGTGCTACTGGGGGCCCACAACATTGAAAATGAGAATGAACCGGGGACACAGAAGATCTGGATACGTCACCGAATCCCCCACCCAGAATACAATGACAAGACATTTGAAAATGACATCATGCTGCTGCAGGTACCACCCCCTGTCCCATCACCTCGCCCCCAGTGACCTCACACTGCTGCAGGTACCACCCCCCATCCCATCACCCTGCCCCTGTGACCTCACACTACTGCAAATACTGCCCCTATCCCATCCCCCCGCATCCCGGTGAGCACCTGGCATCACAGTGTTGCACAGTTGTCATGGGGAATTAGCGGGGGGCCTGGTGCCAGCAGCAGGAAGCGGAACGACCCAGCCCCAACCCGCTCCACTTGCCCCAGCTGTGTCGCTTGGGGGAGGGGGCTTGGGGAAAGGGGTCTGCTTACAATAGGACCATTATAGCAGCACACATGTCTCAGGATCTTGCTTCGACTCCAACATCCACGTCTCCTATCTAAACATGCAATGAGCCCCCTAGGACATATTGCCACAAGCAGGTACCCACTGACATCCATTCAACCCCTCAACCAAAGCAATGGAAAAAGCTTCTCATGGGATCCAGCCTCTCGCTACACAGCTACCCTTCATGTGAGGGTGGGAGGGAAATGGATATGGGTCTTTCCCCTCTAGGGGATCTCAGCTCCAATAAAGCCCCAGGATGGAGGCTGGCTGGCTCCAGGGGCTGGACAATGAGCCAGGGACCCTTTCCCCTCTGGGGGCATCAGCTCCCATCTAGCCCCATGGTCAGGCCCTGGCTGGCTCAGGGGTGTGGGGAATGGGATATGGGGCCTTTCCCCTCTAGGAGGTGCTGATTCTCATCCAAGACTGGCTGGCTCAGGGAGGTTGAGAATCAGGTTCATTGTTTCTGCCCCGGTCCCCAATCCGGGTGTCTGTGGTAAGCAGTGCTGTCACAGATGGGGGATCTGGTCTCCCTGACCCCACATCCCTCCCTGCGGCTCACACCCACACTGTGGGAAGGTGGTAGTTGAGAAGGATCAAGGGGCCGGGTTTCCAGCAGAAGCTGAGCTGACTGTTGGTCAAACCATAACTCCCACCATAATAGCACCAACCTGGGGCGAGAGCTACGACTGTTGTTTGCTGCTGAGCCATCTCCCCCAGAGTCACTCCAGATGTGTGTGGTACCCAGCAGTTCACAGGTGTCAGGGGCACAGGGGGCTCCCCACTAAGTGCGTCCCCAACCCTTCCTGCCCCCAGAATGGGAAGCTGCCAGCTGGGCAGGGCTCTGAGGGCTCAGCTGTGGCGACTCTGACCCAGCTGGGCCTGATCTCCCCCACCCCCGCCTGTGTGGTGGTGTATGCAGGCACAGAGATGGCCAAGGCCTCACCTGGCGGCTGGAAGCATCACACTGAGGTGTCACCGCCACTCCCATCTCTACTCCGACACAGGCACCTGGAGGAAGAGGCCAGCGGAGCCATGTCAGCAGATGTCTCAGCTTTAGCCACATGCTCACCAGGTGCATGCATGGACCAGGAGGGGTCACTGCAAGCTGCATCAGGTCTCAGCTCTGCCCCAGATGTGCACGGCTGCAGACTGAGCCAGTGTCCAGATGTGCCGCATGCCCAGCTGTGGAGGGCACCTGTCCGTATAGGAACCTTCCTCCAGCGCCTTCACCTGGACGTGAAGGGAGAGTGGGGACAGCGTTGCTTTGCAAAACGGCCGACAAGTGAGTCTGTGAGTCCGCCAGTGGTGAAGGCCTCAGCCACACACAGGAGACTTCCTTACTTCCTGTTGCAGAGAGACACTGAGGTGACGCCAAGTTAACCACATCACAGGCCTCAAATTGGGCCCTTCCTCTTAGTGTCTGACCACTTCCCCCCAGGCAGCAGGGCTGCAGAGCACTGAGCAGGGTGAGAACAGCCCTACAATGCCCATGCCCTCCCCCCCCCCCCCAATGCACTCAGGGGATGAGGGGCCCCACATGGTGACTCAGCTTTTCCACCCTCCCCCCACCTCCAGCTGATGTGGTGAGAGGTCCAAGTGCTGAGACAGCAGGTCCCCCACCCACACCCCTGTGCACATGACCTGAGGATTCCTGCCTTGCATCACTGCTGCCCAGCTGGACCTGTAACTCACTGCCCAGGCAGATGCCCCTTCCCCAGATGGGCCATGACAATGCTGCTCATACACCTACTCCCCAGGGGTCAGGCTGGTGAGGGGGGCATAGTGGCCCCAATATGCACAGTCGCCTGGGGATCAGGGCCCAAGATATGCATGTCCCCTGGACTACAGCACCCCAGATATGCACAGGCCCAGGGGTGCAGGGACCGAGAAGAGCATAACCCCAGGGGGTTCCGGTCCAGACAAGTGTACAGCCTCCAAGGGTGCAGGGCCCCAGATGTGAATATCCCTAGGGCCAAGGGGCCCCAGATGTGCAAAGCCTCGGTGGTGCAGGAAGCCACATGTGCACAGCCCCAAGGGGTTGCAGGGCCCCACATGTTCACAGACCTCCAGGAGTGCAGGGGCCCATATCTGCTCAGTCCCCAGGGTGTGCAGAGGCTCAGAGGTTAAGGACAAGGATCACAACCTTGTCACCGAAATGTCGGATCCACCTAGCTGAGAGCCAATAACAGCCAGACAGGGATAAGGAAGAGTTGCTTTATTCTGCAGAAGAAAGGAGAGCTTTGCACCTTGGTACAAAGACTCTGTCGTACCCACATTTTACAGATCCTTTATACACATTCAGACAAAGGCCCTTGCCGTGTTAACACTTGATTGGTGGTTGTCAGACCCGTGCTTTTGCTATCTGGTCAGTGAAAACTGGCTTGGAGCTAGTTCCCTCTGCCTCAAGGCAGAGGAGAGAAGACAGTTCAAAAGTTCAGGCTACTGTGTAGTGAGGTATCTGCTTCCCCCTAATGGCCACTGGTTGACATAAAGGCTGCTAGCTGTTAAGGGGGGTCGCTAGTGTTGTGGTCAAAGACCCCCACGCAGTCATTTTAGTTCAAAGACTCAAACCTGAGGCCAGTTTATTGACATACATACCAATGCACTGGGGTACAGTCCGGAGACTGACACCCCGAGGACCGCACGCAGGCGGGCTTTTATTTCGTCAAACCGCAAGCAAAGTACAAACAATACGTCATGAGTTAAGAAACTGGGGTTGGGGTTAGTCATGGGTTGAGAAACTGGGGTTGGGGTTAGTCATGAGTTGGTCATGACTTAAGAAACTGGGGTTGGGGTCAGCCCCCCCCCCCCCGTACCTTCCTTATTAATTTTCCGAGAAGTGGTTTTCCCCAGGGGTGGTACTTGGCACCAGTTTGGGTACATTTCTCAAGACACGTTATTTTCCGGGGTCCTTTGGTTAAAGATTAAGGGGGGGGGTTCCATGGAACGCCTAAAGAGGATCTATGATTGGCTATTTTTGCAGATAGCTGGAATTGGAAAATGTTGCAAATAGCTGTAGCAGCAAGGATGATTAACTCTTTGCAAAAACAATTTCTTAATGTAAGCGGATATTCTATTTTTCGAGCGATTTCATAAACTTGCAGTTATTATATTGCTAAAGCAGTTTCTTGCTGCAGCTTTTAGCATTATTCTGTGTTTCTTTCCTTCCTTCCTTTCCCCTCCTCTGGTCATTACCTTTGACCGAGTTTGGCAGAGAATCGTGTTGTTCAGGCTTTAGGCCTGCTCTACTCTGTGTAAAGGCCATCAGCATAACAGATCTCTGTTGGAGGGTTTATTTCGGGGCTCACAGATTCAAAGCTCTGGCTATCAAAAAGAAGGCCCCCCCCCTCTATGTCCCCACACTAGTAACTTTCACAACCTGGAAATCAGGGATGGATCTTAATAGTGAGGTACAGATCCTAGAAATGAGGGTTGGGAATCAGCTGAATCCTAAGAGTCAGATGATGGGAATTCCTGAACCAAGAACCCAGGGATGGATCTGAGAAATTAGCATGAGATCCTAGAAATCAAGAGCAGGAGTCAGCCAGATGCTGGAAATCAGGATTTGGAATCAGGGATGGGAACTGAGCAGGTTAAAGATATCAGGGATGGATGCTAGAAATCAGACACCGGAACTGCCCAGATCCTAGAAATCAGTTACAGATGCCAGCTGGGTCCCTGGACTGTGGGGTTGGAGCTCCAGCCATATCCCAGGAGTGACTTAACTGTGAGTCCCCAGGAAGCAGGGTACAGAGCTGGATTTCAGGACTATGAATACAAAATACAGCCCGTGCTTTGCTTGGACATCAGTAACTCCTCACCTGCTGATTTTACTTCTCAGGGCAACTCCACAGGCCCCCTGGTCTGTGATGGGAAGGCCCTAATGAGGAATAGTTGGAATCACATTATAAGTAGAGGGTGCTCAAATGAGGAAAATTGAGCTCCCTATTGGAAACCCAGCAGGAACCATCCCTCTACTGATGACCATTTTGGCCAGGCAGCCATCAGACCTTAAGAATATCATTAAAAATCTGAGTGTAACTATATATGTAATGTGTGTCTAGGTCTCTATAGAATTTCTACATCCTTGGGTAATCATAACTTTAACAGTAACTTTAATAAAACTTGAAAAACAGACTAGGCCTTGTCCTTGTGAAATGTGTATGTGGTCACTACCTTTGGTCTTTATGTGTTCCTAAAAACTCTAAATCTGAAGCAAGTAGCAGAGGTGACTTTCACTCTGTGAGCTTGAAACTTTAGCCAACAGAGCCAAACCCATGTACATAGTACAAAATTCACTTTAAATAAAATAAAAAGGCTACAGATGGATGGCTATTGCAGAAGAGTGGATGGAGAGCTAGATGGATGGATATTGGGGATGGATAGATAAAAATGGTAGATGAGAAGACTTCTGAGTATGGCAGAAGGATGGGTGGACAGATGATGGATAGATACTGTGGAACAATGGATGGATGGCAGATGAGAAGGCAGACAGATGGATATTACAGAAGGACGGATGATTGATAAATATTGCAGAAGGAGGGATGGATGGGTGATGGACAGATGTTGAAGCAGGATGGAGGGAGGGAGGGAGGGATCAGTTGAGCCTGCCATGAGATTTCCCTCCAGTCAGAAATTACTCTTTTATTTTCCCAGACTTCTGTCTCTGCCCTAGCCTTACAGATTCCATTCTATGTTTCTTCTCCGTGTTCTTTTTAAAATTCATATGGACTTCCTTCATGTTGGGATATGTTAGGGTTAAGTAAAGACCTGGGAAGCTGCTGATGTGCTGACCTGGCATTAGGGGATAAAGACATAAGCAGGCAGTATTTCTTTGTTTGATAAATAAGTTGCCATACTTTTCCCTTCCCTGTTGCTTGTAAGAATTGATAAGCCTGCAGCTGCATGAAAAATGTAGTTGTCTACAGAATACCCTTTCTGTAAAAGAAGTGTTATCTCCCCCTCCCTTCCTTTCCCAGCTACACAAGCGAGCCCTGGGTCATGGCCTCTTCCTGCCTCCCCTGAGAACCACTGATTAAGGGAATTTGTAGCAACAAATTACTGCAAAGAAATGTATTTTCAAGGTAAAAATGCCTGTATAACATGCATAATGCTGTGAACAATAGATAGGGGTGGGAATACGAATAGTAAGGGTGTTTCTATTACTTAATAAGGGTTTTGGGGGGTTGTAACAGATGTTTAGACAAAAAGAGGGTGCTGTAACTAATCCAGTGCTTACTCGACAATTGGGTTGAGGGGAATAAGTATCGCACTAAAGAAGCCCGTACTCAAATCCGCCTCTGGGTCAACCTGCTCCTTCTTCTCTAACAGTTTGCTGGCAACCCAGTGCATCTATATCTCATCAAACTCCACAGGGATTTGCAGGGAGGGGATAAGAGCCTTCCCTAGCTCATAGCTTTCTGCCATGTTAGATCCCGATTCCAACAGAAGACAACTCACCTACTTACCAGATTAGTGGTCAGGGTCACCAATGTTGTCAGATGTTGGCTGCGTGTGTGTTTTCTCAGTGTGCTTTACTGGCTCTGACCAGGCAGCCTGTACAACAGACTTCAATCTAACTGTCCAAGAAGACTACAGCCTTGGTTTATTGGCAAAGGCGCTTGGCCAGGTTTATTGCCAGCAAAGCATGGTATTAGTGCTGTATACATGCTACATGCAGGGCCGTCCCTAGACATTGTGGTGCCCTGTACAGCCCCCACATGGAGGGAGGGCTGACCCCAGGCCTCAGTGTGGGGGGCGTCCACAGGCCTCCAAGGTCTGTGGGAGGCAGAAGCTGGCTTGTGGGGCAGGGGGGAAACCACCCCCCCAGCACAAGCCGGCAGAGTGGAGCGGGTTGGGACCAGGTCACTCCACTTCCTGCCGCCCGGTGATCATAGGGCGGGCCCGACCCCGCACTCACAGGGCAGCGGGAAGTGGAGAGACAGAGACCCAGCCTGGTCTGCTCTGCTCCACTTGGCTCCCAGCCTTGGGACTTGGGGGCAGAGAGGCACCGACCCCCAGCAGTCACTGGTGGTGCAGCTGGGAGCCGGCGGAGTGCAGCAGGCTTGGGCCGGGTCGTTCCACTTCCCGCCACCTGGTGAGTGCAGGGTACGCCCACCCTGCTGCATTCCCCTGGGATTTAGCTCAGGGGAAGGTGTGGAGTGGGGACGGGGCTGGGGTGGAGCATAGGTGGGAAGAGGCGGGGCAGAGCAGGGGCGGGGCCTTTGGAGAAGAGGCAGGGCAGAGGCGGAGTAGGGGCAGGGGCAGCTTTCCTGGCCAGTACAGCCGGCCGGGGAATTGGGCTGGGTGCTGGAGAAGCACACAGCTGCGTAGGGCATCAGGAAATTTGGGGCAATTTGGTACCCACAATTTCCTGGTGCCCTACACAGCTGCATAGTTTGCGTATGGGTAAGGATGGCCCTGGCTATAGGTACATTAGCACATGTATGCCCATGACAATGGACTCAGCTCAGTGAGGGTTGGGAATTTCTGCTCCCCCCTCAGCCAGACAAGGACACCCCTTCTGTGACCCCCCCTTTTATACACTGATACAAACAAGTTACATGTTGCCCCTTTGACGTGGTTAGTTACCATCCTTTACCGTGTACCCGTTGGTTCGATCAAAACATCTTTAGCCATCTCCCTGTCATCTTGACCTTACCTTTAGGAGGGGTTGGTGTGTACCTCTATCACCTTCAGGGAGTGATCACCTTCAGAGGTACCTGAACTAACTCCATCTCTTGGCATCTCTGCCAGGGGAGATCATCGAGGGATGGGAAGCCCGGCCTCACTCCAGACCCTACATGGCCTTTGTGAAAATAGAGATAGAAGGAAAAGGAGAAATCAGGTGCGGAGGGTTCCTCATCTGGGAGGACGTGGTGGTGCTGGTGGCTCATTGTAACTGCAACCTGGGATAAGACATGCAGGCTCTCCTGCCCCTGAGACAGCCATTCTCCTAACCTGGGGCCAAGTAAAGCTGCCCCCTTCCCTGCAGTGGAAAGGCCCTGGAGCTCTGGCTTCTGAACATGCAAACTGAATGCAAGGCATCGTCTACATATAACCACTTTAACGAAATTAACGACCCACGACTAAATGCAGCGTATTGGCCTATCTGCAGCACCTGCATCCCCTTGTATTTCACAGCAAAATCAGCATGCTGCTGGGGGCCCACAACACTGAAATAGATGAACCGGGGATGCAGAAGATCTTGGTATATCGTCAAATCCCCCAACCAGAACTTAATGATGCCTCGCTTGAAAATGACCTCATGCTGCTGCAGGTAACACCCCCATCCTATCACCCCACCCCCAGTGACCTCACACTGCTGCAGGCACCGCCCACATTCCATCACCCCACCCCTATGACCTAACACTGCTGTAGGTACCACCCCCATCCCATCACCCCACCCCCAGTGACCTCACACTGCTGCAGGTGCCGCCTACTCTCATCATCCCCCACCAGCACAGTTGTCATGGGGATTCCCCATCTGGTCCCATTCCCCCAGGACAGGATGCAGCCCCCCCAAGGAGTTTGATTTCCCTTCTCTATCTCCTGTCACAGCTGAGGGAGAAGGCCAAGCTGACCCAGACTGTGGGCACCATGTCCTTGTCCCAGAAGAAGGTGAAGAAGGGGGCAGTGTGGAGCGTAGCTGGCTGGGGCCAGACCAGTATCAAAACAAACAAAAAGCCCTCCACGACCCTGCAGGAGGTGGAACTGATGGTCATGGACAAGAGCATGTGTCTGTCTCGGCCCTATCTGCACTATGTCCCGTCCAGGATGCTGTGCGTGGGGGGCCCCCAGGAGACGAAGGCACCATTCCTGGTAAGTGTGGGGCAGGGGCACGCGGCACCCGGGGCAAGGTGCTGCAAGAACAGGAGACTGACAGGGCTGGGCAGAATGGGGAGAGTCAAGAACTGGCCAGATCCTAGGAATCAGGGATGGAGGCTAGAAATCAGGGAGAGGAACCAGGCAGATCTTTCAAATTAGGAAGGGATCCTTATAATTTGGGAGAGGAACTGGCTAGATCCTAGAAATCAGGGAGAGAAATCGGCTCGATGTTCAAAATGTTCTAGAAATCAAGAACAAGAAACAGACACATCCTGAAAATCAGGGATGGATCTTAACAGTGAGGGACAGATCCTAGAAATCAGGTTTGGGAATCAGCTGGCTCCTTGGAGAGAGATGATGGGAATTAATAAAAGAAAAACCCAGGGATGGATCTGAGAAATCATCAGGAAATCCTAGAAATCAAGGGCAGGAGTGAACAAGATGCTGGAAATCAGGATTCAGAATCAGGGATGGGAATTGAGCAGGTTAAAGAAATCGGGGATGGATGCTAGAAATCAGACACTGGAACTGGGCAAATCCAGGAAATCAGGCACAGGGGTCCGCTGGGTCCCTGGACCATGGAGTGGGAGCCCCGGGCACGTCCCTGGAGTGATTTGACCGTGAGTCCCCAGGAAGCAGGGTAAGGAGCTGGATTTCAGGACTGTGAATACAGAATGCAGCCCGCCCTTTGCTTGGACATGAGTAAGCCTGCGCCTGATGTTTGCTTCTCAGGGCGACTCTGGGGGTCCCCTGGTCTGTGATGGGAAGGCCCAGGGCATTGTCTCCCATGGCAGCGGTGACGGGTCAACTCCCAGTGTGTTTACCAGGCTCTCCAAATATGTGTTCTGGATCAAGAAAACTCTGCAAAACCTGAAGCCTTAGAAAGGAGCATCCATCTCCTCCAGCCTGACTGGAGATGTAGATGGGTATTGCAGAGGCACGGCTGGCTGGCTATTGCAGATGGATGGATGGATGTGTAGGCAATGATTTTAGTTTGTTACTTTTTTATTGTGTGATGTTATTATTAACTAACATGTTATGTCATATATAATCTCTGTATGCTGAATAGAGGAAAGTTGTAGGACTATAGAAGTATAAGATTGATCAGTAGTGAGAAGGTATAATTAGGTATTAGGTGTCTAAGTAAGGAGGGCTCAAACGCAAGGTCTACAGCCTGTAAAATTTTAGCTTAGCCATACTAGGCCATAGCCTTAAGAAACACTTGGCATGACTAAGCGACAAAAGAATGACCCTATCCCACAAGATTATGGGGAAGAATGTACCCACGGGTGATATTGTGAAAAATTAAGAGCAAGAGTAATTTTTTCTTACAAGGTACCGGTAGTCACATTTTCCTAACACACGCCCTAACTGCAGGGTGCACAATATGTGTCAATGCTAATGAGGTATAGTCAGTATCAGGGACATCCCTAGGAGGTGCGGGGCCCGAGACAACTCCACCCCTTCTGGCCCAGGTCTCACCCCCACCCCACCCCTTCCCCCAAGCCCCCGCCCCCACTCCACCCCTTGCCGCAAGCCCCCACCCCCACCCTGCCTCTTCCCACCCCTGCTCCGCACCCTCCCCGCACCCATTCCACACTTTCCCCCAAGCCACTGCCCAGATTATGAAAATTGAGCTCCCTATTAGAAACCCAAGCAGGAACCATCCCTCTCTTGGCAATCAATTGGCCAGGCAGCCATCACACTTTAAGAATATCCTTAAGGATGTGAGTATATCTATATTTGAAGCTTGTGCATAGGTCTTTATAGGATTTCTATATGCTTGGGTAATCATAACTTTAACTGTAACTTTAATAAAACTTTTAAAATAGACTAAATCTTTTCCTTGTGAATGTACGTGTGGTCACGACCCTCGGTCCTTATATGTTCATTGAGACTCTAAATCTGAAGCAAGTAGCAGAGGTGACTTTCACTGCGTGAGCTTGAAAGTGTAGCCACTAGAGCCAAACCCACGGTGTTGTAATACCACACTACAAAATTCACTTTAAATAAAATAAAAGGCAACAGATGGATGGCTATTTCGGAAGGATGGATGGAGAGATGGATGGATGGATGGATATAAAAGGTAGATGAGAAGACTTATGGATATTGCAGAAGGATGGATGGACAGATGATGGATAGAGACTGTGGAATGATTGATGGATGGACATGGCAGATGAGAAGATAGAAGGATGGATAGATGGATGGATAATACAGAAGAATGGATGGATGGATGTGTAAGCAGAGTGAGGATGAGCTCTACCCTGACATCTGGTGGTGAATTGTGGCAGAGCTAATTTTGGTTCCATTAAGAGTCTCCTTATAGGTTACTGTGCTGAATTCACTTTGGGCCAATGGTGCACCAGCACTGGGGCTCCCCTACTACAAACTGAAATCACTAAAGAGCTAAAATTACTAAGAGCTGAGATCACTGAATGCTGTGCTAACTAGTGGGGGAGCCTGAAGCTACATTGCTAAGTGGCTGGCAGAGCGGAGCAGTTTGTGGGATGGTTGGAGTGGCTCACGGGACAGCAAGTGGAGTGGAGCGGAGCAGTTTGTGGGATGGCTGGAGGAGCGGAGTGGCTGGTGGAGTGGAGCGGCTCTTGGTGAAGGTTGCAGCAGAACCTCACGGAGAGGCGAGGCAGTCAGCCTTGGACCACGTAAAGGGCCCCTTAACACCCTGTGCACTCCTTCCCCCCCGCCACCCAGGCTGGGAGGATAAAGTTGTTGGACTTTTGGGTGCTTTTTGGGTTGCTGGACTCAATAGACTTTTGGGGTGTTGGACTTTTCGGTCTTCGGGGTGATTTTTCGGGTTGTTGGACTGAGGGGAAAAGGATACTGCCAAACTTACTTGGGGGTGGGTCTTTTGCTCGTGGTTTGTGCTATAAATCCTGTTTGTGATATTTCCCCAAACCTTGGGGGAGGGATAGCTCAGTGGTTTGAACATTGGCCTGTTAAACCCAGGGTTGTGAGTTCAATCCTTGAGGGGCCCACTTAGGGATCTGGGGCAAAAGTCAGTACTTGGTCCTGCTAGTGAAGGCAGGGGGCTGGACTCAATGACCTTTTAAGGTCCCTTCCAGTTCTAGGAGATAGGATATCTCCATTAATTTATTTATTTTAATTTTATTTAACATAATGCCACATTGTTTCCCTCCTTTATTAAAAGGATTTTGCTACACTCAGACTCTGTGCTTCGGAGAGGGGAAGTATTACCTCTTAGAGGCACCCAGGGGGTGGTATGTAATTGTCCCAGGTCACTGGGTGGGGGCTTGAGACGGTTTTGCATTGTATTATTGAAACAGAACCTGTAGATACTGAACCCGGCCCTTGTTGCTGCCAACGCAGATGGGCAGAAGGGTTACAGATGGATGGATGGATTTATGATGGATGGATATTGCAGAAGGATGGCTGGACAGATGGATAGACTGATGTATATTGCCAGAGGATAGACAGATTGATATTGAAGAAGGATGGATGATCATGAATAGATACTGGAGAACGATGAATGGATGGACATAGTAGATAAGAAGACAGATAGATGGATATTGAAGAAGGATGTATGGAGGGATTGATATTGCTGAAGGATGGATGGATTGATGATGGATAGATGTTGATACAGGATTGATGGAGGGATGTGGCAGATAAGAAGAGAGACAGCTGGATATTGCAGAGGAAAGCTTGACAGAGAGCTACTAATATTCCAGAGAAATGAACAAACAACCAGTCGAGTCTACTGTAAGATCTCCCTCCAGGCAGAAGTACACTTATTATTTTCCAAGGCTATAGTCTCTGCCCTAGCCTTACAGAGTCCATTCTATGTTTCTTCCACACTGTCTTTTTTTAATTCATATGGATGTCCTTTCCTGGCAACCCAGTGTGTCCATATCTCATCAAACTCTGTGAGGATTTGCAGGGAAGGGATAAGGGGGTTCCCTAGCTCGTAGTTTTTTCCCATGTTAGTTCATGATTCCTACAGAGGGCAGCTCACCTTCTTACCAGATTAGCGGTCGGGGTCAGCAGTGTTGTCAGTTGTTGGCTGCGTGTGTGTTTTCTCTGTGTGTGCTGCACTGGCTTTGGCCAGGTAGCCCGTACAGCAGACTTTGCTCGAACTATCCAAGAAGACCACAGACTTGGTTCAGTGGCAAAGGCGCTCAGCTAGCTTTATTGATGACAAAGCACAGTATTAGTGCCCTATACGTGCTACAGGTACACTAACACATGTACTCCCGTGACAGTGTGCTTGGCTCGGTGGCGGGGGGGACTTTCCACTCCCCCCTCAGCCAAAGATATCCCCTCTGTGACCCCTGTTTTATACACTCATACAGTTAACTTATGTATTGCCCCTCTGACGTACTTAATTACCCCCCTTTTCTGTGTCCCTGTTGGTTCGCTCAAAACATCTCTATCCATCACCCTGTTATTCTGACCTTATCTTTAGGAGGGGTCAGTGTGTCCCTCTATCACCGTCAGGGAGTGTGTTTACTTTGTATTAGGATGTTCTGGCACAATCCTTCTGGAATGTGTTTACATGAACATTCAGTGCCTAGGACTGCTTCTGTTTTTGCAACACCAGCGCAGTTCTTGGCAAGTTCATGTATCAGATAGTGAACGTTCAAGCAGGCATCTGCTTTGTAACAGGGCTTCACTTTTGCTCATAGCCCGACTCTTGCTAACTTTACTTTCTCTCAGCAGGGCCTGACTTTAGTTCAGGCCTTAGCCTTTACACCAGGCCCCTTATAGCAAGATCTCTCTTTCTCCTACGTCCTCCATGCCCATCCACCCCTTCTAACTATCCATCCTGCTATCCATCTCTCCCTCTCTCGATACATATATGCAAATCTCCCTCCCCCCCCCCCCCTCCCCTCACACTGTTACCCCTTGCTGTAGTATGTCAGCTCTGTTGGTGCCTTGAACTCCGCCGTGTTTGCATGTTACTTTCACTCCGTGTCCTCTAGTTGCTGGCATCAATGGAGTGTAGTGACATTCAGCCTTCTTGGGTGTTTAATTTAATCCATGGCCTTTAGAAGTGGTCACTGCTATCTCACACAGCCAGACTGGGACGTTCAAAGCCACCTGCAGGAGTGAGGTGTTGAAATCTCATTGGCTTTCAATGGGACTTGTGCCCCTAACTCCCTGATGCCCCTTTGAAATCTCCAGCCCATCTTGTCAAGTGCTGAGGCTCAATCCCATGGAAGCTCAGAGCCCAGCATCTCCCAATTGGGGATGTGAGGAGGTTTTCAGAAGCACTGAACAAGTAATGGGCCCCCTTGGAGTATATGGCCAGGAGCAGGTACATACTGGAGTCTACTCACACTCTCAGTCAGTGTGACTGGGGTCTCATGGGAGCCAAGTGAGGTTATGCAATTAGCCACAAACTGCAAAGAATGGGGCAAGCAACACCCCAAACTGGTGGTTATTCCAATACTTAGATTTACCAAGCCAGCACAAAACAGCTTCTATAATACCTCACTGGTTACCCAGAAGCCAGTAACACTGTTCCCTAATAGCATCCCAGCCTTAGGCCTCCACCCAGGCCCCCAAATCAAATATGATGAGGATCACTGCAGATCTTATTCATCAAAAAGAAAATTCTACCAATCCCAAAGGATCGGACACATTATCCACCAGGTTAATGAATGTTTCAGATCTTATCCGAATACACGCTTACAGCCAATTCTTATTAACTAAACTAAACTTTATTAGGGTATGTCTACACTACAGGATTAATCCGAATTTAGATAATTCGAATTTGGGAAACAGGTTGTATAAATTCGATTGTGCGCGGCCACACTAAGCACCTTAATTCGGTTTTTAACCACATTAATTTGGTGGTGTGCGGCCATACTACCCCATTAACTTAAACACAGTAATTCGGTGGTGTGCGGCCACACTAACCCTAATTCGAATTAACAAAATCGATTTAGGCGCTACTCCGCTCGTCGAGGTGGAGTACAGAAATCGATTTTAAGTGCCCTTTAATTCGAATTAACTGGCTCTGTAGTGTGGACGGGTGAAGGGTTAATTCGGATTAACGCAGCTAAATCCGAATTAAAGTCCTAGTGTAGACCAGGCCTTAGAAAAGAAAAAAGAGAGTATTGGTTAAAAAAAAGTTGGGGGGTTGGACTAGATGACCTCCTGACCCTAATACTCTATGATTCTGTGATTCTAAAAGGTCAGTATATGTACAGTACAGACATGAGTACATGTCTGAGATCAGATTCATAGTAGAGATGGTGAGCTTTGTGGTTGCAAAGAGTTCTTATGGAATTAGTCCATAGGTTATAGTCCAACATCCATATTCAGGGTGAAGCCAAGAAGATGGGGCTACTATAAGGTGGGTGCATAACTGGCTGGATAACCGTACTCAGAGAGTTGTTATTAATGGTTCCCAACCCTGCTGGAAAGGCATAATGAGTGGGGTTCCGCAGGGGTCTGTTTTGGGACCGGCTCTGTTCAATATCTTCATTAATGACTTAGATATTGGCATAGAAAGTACGCTTATTAAGTTTGTGGGTGATACCAAACTGGGAGGGATTGCAACTGCTTTGGAGGACAGGGTCA
>NW_020665192.1:46817-48620 GCF_002925995.2 Terrapene triunguis
TGGAAAAGAGAAGACTGGGAGGGGACATGATAGCAGTTTTCAGGTATCTAAAAGGGTGTCATAAGGAGGAGGGAGAAAACTTGTTCACCTTAGCCTCTAAGGATAGAACAAGAAGCAATGGGCTTAAAATGCAGCAAGGGAGGTCTAGGTTGGACATTAGGAAAAAGTTCCTAACTGTCAGGATGGTTAAACACTGGAATAAATTGCCTAGGGAGGTTGTGGAATCTCCATCTCTGGAGATATTTAAGAGTAGGTTAGATAAATGTCTATCAGGGATGGTCTAGACAGTATTTGGTCCTGCCATGCGGGCAGGGGACTGGACTCGATGACCTCTCGAGGTCCCTTCCAGTCCTAGAATCTATGAATCTATAACGTTTTATCTAGAGAGTCTATAAATTTGCCTGAAAGGGGATTGTGTAGGAATCCGCCTGATGGGCCAGTGGTAATCCTGGATGTAAGTAAAACCCAAAAAGAGCCTGTTGTTGCTCAGGAAAGTGTTCCTTTAGAGCAAGCCCTAGGTGAAGAGGGCAATGGCAGAATTTCTGTGCGGGGTGAATTGCTGCTTAGAAAAGCTCCTGGGGAAAGAAACCCTCATGGTAATCTGTGCAAGCAGTTTGCTGTAGCTGAAGGGTGTGAAAGTGATTTAATCAAGGAAGTTTCAAGTTCCTAACAGCCAGACATTTTCTGTTGTAAATGGATCCATTGACTTTCCTTTTGAAAAATCCAGTGTGGGTAGCTTGGAGAAGGTCTCAGACGGAGTGAAAGCTGTCAAGAAAGTTGAGCAGCCCTATAACCAAGTGGCTGTGTTTGGCCAGCTTGTTGGGGAGACAAGGTTATTGAGAGATGAATGTCTCCATGCTGATTCTGTAAGTGAACAGACTGTGTTTCAGGTTCAGAGGGAAGACTGGGTAGCTGAGTCTGCAGAGCAGAACAGCTGTGTAGTTAATCTCTGGTAGGGTTACCATATGTCTGGGTTTCCCTGGACATGTCCGACTTTTTGGTCTTTAAATAGCCGTCCGGGGGGGATTTGTTAACGTCTAAAAATGTCCGGGATTTTCCCCCGGACGACTATTTAAAGACTGAAAAGCGGCTGACAGCGGGGCCGGGCCGGACTGAGCCACTCGGATTGGGGCCTCTCTGGCAGCCAAAGCCCCTCCCTGGCTTCCCCCCTCCCCTGCAGCCTCAGATCACCGCGCCGGCAGCGCTGGGGGGGGCTGCGCACTCTGTGAGGGGGCAGGGCTGGCAGTGGCAGCCAAAGCCCCTCCCCCGCTTCCCCCCTCCCCTGCGGCTTCAGATCGCCTTGCTGGCAGCGCCGGGCAGGGCTGGGTGCTCAGCCAGACACTCTAAGCTGAACATACATGGGGAAGTCAACTGCAACCTTGCAAAGGTGAGGTAAATCACTCCCTTTCCCCCTCCCCTTGGAGCAAGAGGGGAGTGCATGCATGTGGGGGAATTGTGATTCTCTGACTCACACTTCCTCCCTGGGATGTTCCTGGGATGGTGCAGCTTTTTAATGCAAAGACTCTTATTCACAGCTATGCCTAAGGACACAATCTATCTCTAATGAACAAGTGCTGTGATAAATGCAAAACCCCAACCTAGACTTTGCTTTACAAATGAATGAATTCTAGCATAAAGGAGCTGAAGGAGCACTGTGATTGGCAGCATATAAGAGCACAGATAATGCAGTTTTGCCACTAATCACAATTTTATTGCCAGTCTTGCTATGTTTGGTGTTTTTCTCAAAGTCCCAGCTTCTCAAGTTATGGGATTATGTGACAATCTCAGCTTTTTTTTTTTTTT
>NW_020665192.1:48720-48994 GCF_002925995.2 Terrapene triunguis
CTCCCCCTCCCTCCCAGGCTCTCAAACCCGGGAGGGAGGGGGAGATCCCGATTGGCCGCGGCGTGCGAATCAGCTGTTTCGCGCACCGTGGCCGCTTGGGATCTCCCCCTCCCTCCCGGGTTTGAGAGCCTGGGAGGGAGGGCGAGCAGCGGCGCGCGAGCAGCAGCAGCAGAGGTGAGTTAGGGCGGCTGGGACACATTTTTAGGGGCGGCATGGCCCGCGCCAGAATGCCGCCCCTAAAATGTGCCGCCCCAAGCACCAGCTTGTTTTGCTG
>NW_020665192.1:49094-144326 GCF_002925995.2 Terrapene triunguis
GGGGGGGGCATTCAGGAACAGGGAGCAGTTGGATAGGTGTGGGAGTCCCGGGGATTTGGCGGGGGTGTGGATAGGAGTCAGAACAGTCAGGGGACAGGTAGGGAGTGGGATCCTAGGGGGGCAGTTAGGGTGGGGGATTCTCAGGAGGGGGCAGTCGGGGACAAGGAGAAGGGAGGCTTAGATAGGGGGTGGGGTCCTTGGGGGCGGTTAGGGGCAGGGGTCCTTGGGGGCGGTTAGGGGCAGGGGTCCCGGGGGGGGTGATCTGGGGACAAGGAGCAGGGGGGGTTGGATGGGTTGGGGGTTCTGTGGGGGGCAGTCAGGGGGCAGGAAGTGGGAGGGAGTGGCTAGGGGGGTGGGGCAATCCCCCCCCCCCATGGAGTGTCCTCTTTTTTGAAAGTTCAAATATGGTAACCCTAATCTCTGGAGAATGCAGGGGATGGCAGGTATACTCTCCTCTCTAGACACTTTGGATATAACTTGTAGTCTCTCAGTGAACTTAGCATCTAATTCCATGTGGAAGCAGAGGATGGTAAGGGAAGGACAACAAAACTTTGAATCTAGCTTGTTAGTGAAAATGGATGGTATCTCTTTAAGACAGAGTCCAGCCTTGGAAATAGCAGCAGTTAAGGATCTGAAGACTGGTGAACTGGCTCCTGTCTGGGGTAATGCAAATGACCTGCCTGACTGGGGAAGGAAAGACTTGCTAATAGCTGCTAGCACAGAGAGCAAACCCCATCCGCCAGTGAGTTCTCTTAAGCAAGAGAAATAAGGGTTTAATCCTTCAGGACAAAGTTAAAAGGAATACATGAGAACACACTTTATGTTAAAAGGCCGTGCTATATTGATGTTTCACAGTTGATGCCTGTAAACAGTATTAGAACTTTTCACAGGGGAAAAGACATTCCAGACCTGATGTGCTGTATGAAAAGGGAAACTGAGGCACACTACCATATTACTTGCACGGCTAAATGCCAAAATTCCTGTACTATAAACAACACTAATATCTACATTGATTTGATGTTGATTGGGTTCCAAACATTTGCCAGAGCTTGTATGGATAAAGTAGCTCTTTTCTTTAGCTCTTGGCAAGATCACGTGAGACATACAGGAACCATGCTGCAAGAGCAGATCCAATCCACTGTTGTTCTAACCAAGATTTACCTTGAGTTTGTAAAGAGATTCAATCATGTTATTGAATATGACTTTGATAAACCATTTCTGATGTACACTGGTATGGCTTCTAACCCAATACTATCTGTATTGAAACAAACCCAAGGATGGGGAGCTCTTGGGATGCTGTCAGTGATGTTTGTGTCATCCCTTCCTGCATCGGTTTTGCGTTGGGGGTGTCACGGTATTGATTTGAACTGGGACCATATAGAACATGGTTGCTACCAAAGTCCTGTAGTGGCACCAAATCTTGTATAAAGGGGGTCAAATTAGATGTCTAAGACAAGGTTATGGTCTGCTGGTTATGATTATACTGTCTATATGTGTGTATCAAGTTTGTAGTTAAAGTTATGAATATTGGCTCTATACTGTCTGTATTTCAAACTTGTGCTATGCTTCTGGGAAACATCCCACACAACATCATGTTTTAAGCATTTTGTCCTGAATTGGCACTCTCAGTTGGGTCCCGCCAGAACCAGCATCGTTACACCCTCCACACCTGCTTCTTTGATTTCCTCCTGTCTCTGTCTTTACAAAGGCCATGTAGCGAGAGTGAGGCCGGGCTTCCCATCCCCCGATGATCTCCCCTGGCAGAGCCCCCAAGAGAAGGAGTTAGTTCAGACCCCCGATCCAGCAAGCTGGTTTACCCCTCCCCTGACCAAGATCAGGGCCCCCATTATACCAGCTGCTGCACAGACCCAGACTGAGAGCAGGGCATCCATTGTGAGGGGCGCTGCAGTGAAACAGAATGAGAATCCCTGCTCCAGAGAGCTTTTCTAGACACAGGACAGATCCTCATCCCCATTTTGCACACGGGGAAATCCAGCCCGGAAGTGTTACAGCCCCACACCCTGTAACCAGAGACTTGCCCTTCCTTGGTGGACCCAGCGCCTGCCCCAGACAACATGGGTCAGGAGGGAACACAGTGATGGAGATGTTTGTATCAGATCTGTTCTGATTCCAGAGAATACAAGATGGGAAGTGAAATTAACAAGCAGTGTGGTGGAGGGGTTGGGGGTGCTGCGGGGCCTGGCACTGCCTGACTGAGGTGCTGTGAGTTGTGGGTAGCAGTGTTGTCTAGTAGCCTGCGCTTCGGGACACTTGGGTTCTGTTCTCAGCTCTGCTGCTGGGTGACTTTGGACAAGTCATGGCCCCTCTCTGTGACTCAGTTTCCCAATGTGGGAATAATGATCCCAATCACCTTTGTAAAGTGCTTTGAGATCTGCTGAAAGAAAGGTACGGCCCAGATCTTTAAACGTACCTAGGCACCTCGTGATTTCAATGGGAGTTAGGAACCTCAACACCTGAGGATGTGGGCCTAGATATTCTTATTTAGCACTAATTTTGTTTATGGCCCCTCCCAGCTTCCATTCATCTCGCCCACTGCCCCCTTATCCTCCCGCAACCTTGGATCATTCGCATACACAAAGCCCAATCTACAGGCCAGTGATAGAAAAGGAATTGTTCAAAGAATTTTTTTTTATTCAGAAATGGCTTTTTTTCCCTGAAGAGTCATTTGCTTTTCAAATAAAGGTTCATTTTTTATATTTTCCAAATAATTGGAATATTCTTTATTTTGTCCCAATATATCTCAGAAATGCTTTCCAGGTTCCCGTGATCTGGGTTTTTCCTACCTCCCGTCAGTATCACAGTAATAAATAATAAATCATTAAATATTTGTGGGGTGTGGAGATGAAAAAAGGAAAGAAAACACTGAAAAGAAATAAAAGCTGGGTCTGGTTCAAAATCTGCTACACAAAACATGCAAAATTTCAATTTTTTTCCCCACAATCGTTTCAATGTGCTATTGTCATGGGCTGTTTAATTTGGCTAGCCATTTTTTTTGTGGTGTTATATTGCCACCTAAAACACATGGCCTTGTTCCTATTCCCTGATTGGGTGACAGTTTTAAAGCCAGGCAATGACACGCTGCAGCTAGGAATTTTGATGGTAGAAAACTTGGAAGAATGTAATAGGTATAAAAATGTTCAGCATTTGTAGAGGACTTATAGAATTCAGCAGAGAAAAAATTCTATCTTTGATCCAGAATCCCCTAGGCTGATGTAAAACCCTGTACAAACGTGGGAATTCTAACGACTCAGGAGGAAAGGTTTTCACTGAATATTGTTCTGGGGGTAACAGGGCATGTCCTCAGACAGACACAACACAAACAGAGAGACCCAGGGACAGAAGTGAGTCAGATGCAAAGTAAATAGCCAGACACTTATGTTGTCCCCAAGACATTCCAGGCACTTATGGGAAATGTGTCTTGCCTTATAACTTTTCCTGCAGTCGTCTGGGTAGGTAAAAGAAGAGGAGTACTTGTGGCTGAAGGTGACGGCTAATGGCGTTCTGTTATTTTCTTTGTTGGGCCTGTCCTGTAGTAGGTGACTTCTGGATACTCTTCTGAACTAAAACCTCTCCAGCGCATCATCAAAGATCTACAACCTATCCTGAAAGATGATCCCTCACTCTCAACCTATCCTTGCAACAAAACCCGATGCCAACTCTGTCCACATATCTATTCAAGTGACACCATCATAGGACCTAATCACATCAGCCACACCATCAGGGGCTCGTTCACCTGCACATCTACCAACTTGATATATGCCATCATGTGCCAGCAATGCCCCTCTGCCATGTACATTGGCCAAACCGGACAGTCTCTACGCAAAAGAATAAATGGACACAAATCTGACATCAGGAATCATAACATTCAAAAACCAGTGGGAGAACACTTCAACCTCTCTAACCACTCAGTGACAGACTCGAAGGTGGCAATTTTGCAACAAAAAAACTTCAAAAACAGACTCCAAAGAGAGACTGCTGAACTTGAATTAATATGCAAATTAGATACAATTAACTTAGGTTTGAACAGAGACTGGGAACGGTTGGGTCATTACACTAATTGAATCTATTTCCCCATATTAAGTATCCTCACACCTTCTATGGGTCATCTCGATTATCACTTCAAAAGTTTTTTTTCTCCTGCTCATGATACCTCATCTCAACTGATTGGCCTCTTACAGTTGGTATGGCTACTTCCACCTTTTCATGTTCTCTGTATGTATAAATATCTTCCTGTTGTATTTTCCATTCTATGCATCCGATGACGTGGGCTGTAGCCCACGAAAGCTTATGCTCTAATAAATTTGTTAGTCTCTAAGGTGCCACAAATACTCCTGTTCTTTTTGCGGATACAGACTAACACGGCTGCTACTCTGAAACCTGGGTAGTTAACGTCCCCTTCCCTCCCCCGCATCTGCCCTTTGAACTTGTTAATTTCACAGTCCGGATTGTGTGCTCCAGAATCAACACAGAATTCTATGAAATCCCATCCCTGTGAGAGTTTCCTTCCCTGCTGGATCTCTGTCAATCAGGAGAGGGGAGCCCCAGCCACTCAGTGGTTTAACCCGGCAGCCTGAGCTGTCTGTCAGACCAGGGCAATAGGAAAAACAAATCACTAGAATTCAGCCACTCTAGATGCATCTGCCTCTGCTGTCAGTGGTAATGGGGAACGCGAGATGGGGCCTTTCCCCTCTGGGGGACAGCGGCTTTGATCAGGACTCAGGTCTGGGGGACTGACTGGCTCTCACCTGAGCCCTGGAATCCATAGGCCCAGGCCTGCACTAAGTCATTTTTTGTAAATCCCCATCTGCAACACCATCCTGAGCTGTGTCCGCTCCCCCTCGTGTGAATGAGGGGGCTGATGTGTCACCTCAACTGGAGAGCATTTGCCACATTCACCAACAGATCAGCGTGGGGGTGGAGGGATCTCCCATGGGCTGCAGAGCTGCCTGAGCTCAGATCTATGTAGGCCGGGTTCCAGCTGTGCATGTCCCCAGCTGTGCAGCTCTCCAGGATCTGGACCTCACCAAGTGGCCTTATCCCCGGCGTCTTGAATGTGAGAAAAAAGGAACCACAGTGCTTGCATGATGACCCTGATGTTTCTGATGGTCTCAGCCAAAAACCACATCTGTCCCCCCCCATGCCTGTGCGTGTGTCACCTGGGCTTTCTGAGGGGCACAACCTCTCCATTTCCTGCTCCCCTTGCCTCTGCCTATAGAGGGGAAGGCATCCCCCTGTTTGAACCTAAGTCAGCCCCACCATGCAGGAGCTAATCTGTGGCTAGCAGACCCAAATGCCAGGCTTCACATGATTCTCAGCAAGACACATCTGGACCAAGCCAAGCCATGGCCCCTAGCTCTGGGGCTCCCAAGGCAGGCTCCCGGGGCCAGGCCAGCCGCTGGGCACCTTTCCTGGGGGCGTGGGATGCCAGCTGCCCTGGACCAGTGCTGCGACCTCAGCAAACACCTCCCATCACTGTTCAGGGTGTGCCAGGAGCTGCCATGAACCCAGCTTCCCATTTGGAACCAATTTGCATTACCCGTGTGCAGGACAGAGGAATTCAGACCGGAGCAGATGTGGAAAGGGCTGTGAGGGCGCTCAAGGGACTGGAGAGCAGGTCTGACGAGAGGAGAGTGAATGTGCTGGGCTGAATTAGCCTAAAACGCAGCCTGAGATGGGGTCTGATCACTCTTAATATCGGTGGTGTGGAGGGTGGGGGGTTTGTGGAACATCAGTCTATCTTCTATGGGGGGACAGGGCTGTAGAATTTGGATGGCCTCCACCTCAGGGGAAGGGGGACCGATCTCCATGGGGAGAGGCCGGCTAGAGGAGTCAAGAGAGGGCTAAACTAATAGGCAAAGGGGAGGGTAAAGAGGGGGAAGAAATGAGCTCTCAGCAAAAATCAGGAACAAAATTAATCCAGGAACCCCAATTAAATGAAGAGAAGAAATTCTTGACTCGCCTCTGCACCAGTGCGAGGAGTCTGGGGAAGAAACACGAGGAATTGGAATTGCTCCTCTAGGAGCATCAGTTTGGTGTAGCAGGTGTGACTGGAACCTGCTGGGATGATTCCCCTGACTGGTCGGTTAAAATCCGTGATTACCAACTAGTCAGGAAGGATCAAGTGGACAAAAGGGGAGGGGATGTGCACTCAGTGTCAAAAATAGCACCACCTGTTTCCAAGTCACTGACAACTGGGAAGAAAATGATCCTGGATGCTTATGGATCAATGTCTTACCAGATAAAGCACAAGAGAGGTTAATTGGTGTCAGCTATAGACCATCACATCACACTTGGGCAGAGGATGCCTGGCCCTGCGAGCACCTTTCTATAATGTGTAGGAAAAAATCCATGTGATGTGTCCTAGACCCCAGCTTAGCGCATTAACCATGAGCCCAGCCTTCCCCTGTAGGGGTTAATTCCCACCTGGCCCTGATAACTGCAGCAGCTACTCTGGATTTCACAGCTTGGGTTGATCGCCCATTCCCGGAAACCCTTTTTTTTTTTTGTAACTTTATTTTTATTCATTGCTGGCATTGGAGCAGTGAGCGAAATGCAGTAGGCCGCATGGCAGGGTGGGGCAAGAGAGGTGGGAAGGAGGTGATCAGCACCGGGGATTGATCTGCAATCAGTTCAGTGCAGCCTTCATTGTGTTCCCTTCCCACTGGCATAGCCAGTGCTGGGAACAGGTGTGTTTGGATCGGGCAGTGGCCAGCCCAATGAACTAACCAATGGGAGAGGACCGGTGAGGACTGGTCAGGCTGCAGTTTTCACAGGAGTTAGCAGGTCAGGTAACAATGAAGAATCCCCATAAATGGTCACTCGACCAGCTGACAAGCAGGAGAGCTACAAACCGTTGGGTCTGCCCCAGGATTTGGTTTATGTCTCTTACCCCAGGTGAAATAAACCAGCTGTTTCCCTAGCGAAGAGGCAGCCTAAGGGTCTGGATTGGGATTGCCAAGGGAGCCGCTGGGACATGGTTTTGAACCTGGCTCCTAACTCCCCTAGGCTCACTGCCTTTATGCTCATGGGTTGGGCGCTGCCTGAGTGGAGCGATGGCTGGTGGTGGGGTATCCTGAGGAGGGATGGCTCCGCTAATCTGTAAAGCAGGCCCTACATCTGGGCGTCACCAAAGGACAGAAGCGACGCAGCTCCAGACCCCGCAGCGATTCCTGACTTGGCTCAGGGTGCAGCCTCCTCATTGTGGCCCGTATCCAGGGGATGAAGGTGGAGACTCTTATGTAGACCCTTGGAGGGCTCCCATTGACAAGCCCCCAAGAGACGATGCCCTGCGCTGTTTTCCCACACACCAGGGGGCCCCCAGAGTCAACTTGCGAAACAAAACAAGCCACAGATGGAGAAAAGCTCAGTGAGTCATTTCCCACCGTTCTTCAAACACTGATGGATACATTAGTGACACCCCCCTGCTATCCAGATGGTCTCTGCTTTGGTCACCCACAGCCCAGCCTGTCTCTTTAGATCCATTCAAAATCAATACAGATGCATGAATACCCAACTAACTCCATTAAAATTCATGCTAGATTCACTTCAGTTGATGCTGTTCCATTTTAGATCTATCCATACCCCCATAGCCACCTGTAGATCTCTTCTAGATCGATGCACATCCCTGAACATCCATTTTAGATCCATCTAGACTCCCATACATCCATTCTAGATCCATCTCCCCACCCTACCAGTAGTGGACTCACTTGTTGTCTGTACCCTGCTGGTAGGTACAGTAGGAGTCACGGATCCGACTCAGGGCCAGCAGGGTGTTTGGCTGGGAGCATCCATGTCTGGTCCCTGAAAAGGTGTAATGCAGGAATGACTGGACCAGTGATGCTCCTGGTTCTCTGTGTGTGAATCCCCATAGGGGAACAGCACCTCCCCTAACAGGCCAGGAACCCCATGGACAGGGAATGGGGCTGAGCCCCCTCAGGGATTGATAATCTCAATGGGGGTGTCACTTTCGGTGTCACAAACACAATGTCTGGGGTGGGGCACTGATATCAGTTTGATCAGAGCCTCCCGCCTCTATCTCACACACAGGGGGACAGGGGTGTGTTTTCTCACCTAGCACCGATACCGATCAGTGTTACCCACAGCCCATGTAAACAGGAGAACTGGAGAAGGGCAGAACTTGGTGCTTGGAACAGTGACAGCAGCACAGAGATGCCCTAGAGGGGAAGTGTCCCACATCTCATTTTGCACCCCCTGAACCAGCCAGTCCCCTGCCATGAGGCTGTATCAGAGCTAGCCCCCTCCCATAGGGGAAAGGCACCAAGTCCATTCCCCATTTCCCTGAGCCAGCCTGTCCCCCATCCCAGGGCTGGTATCAGTCTCACCAATGCTGCAGAGAGGCAAAATCCCCTCCCTGCTCCTATGCCCCTGTTTTTACAACCCAGGTTCTGGTCAGTTTTGCCCCAGCGGTGCGTGGGGAGTTCATGGTGTTGCTTGTTCACTCTAAGCCCGCCGAGATCCTTTGTGGAGCCCCAGTTCTCCAGGACCAAGTAGAGGACCTGGGAAGGTGTCTGCGTCCCTGGGGCTGGGATGGAGAACACTGCATCGGCTGGATTCTCACCGCGGGGGTGTGACTGGGCCCAGCTCACCAAGTGCCCCAGCTTGCTCCCTGCGCCTTCCCTGGCTCTGTCAGCATTTACCGCTCTTCCCGGCGCTGTGACACCCGCAGGTCTGATGGCAGCTTGAGCTGGGACCCTGGGGTGACTCTGGTTCCTGGCATCCAACCTGAGACTTTGAGCATATATGGGACTGTCAGATGACCAGGGCTGCATTGTGCTGGGCACTGTGCAGTATTTATTAGGTGTATTATGGTAGCTCCTAGAAGACCCAGTCATGGCAAAGGGTCCCATTGCCGCTGTACATGACTTGTTAGGTGTATCACAGTAGCACCTAGGTGGACTCCCAGCTATGGCCCAGGACCCCATCATGCCAGGTGCTGTACAAACACAAAACACAACGATGGCCCCTCTCCCCAATTGCTCACAGTCTAGGTATAGACCAGGAGAAAACAAGTAACTACAGACAGGCCGATGGGGAAGAACCAGGGGAACAATATGATGACACTAATATGCATTAGCAGATGGTGCCATATCCCAGTCTGAGACATCTCTTCCCAGAGCATCAGAGCCGCACATGGGCCGTTGATTCGTGCTGCACTGGGCTAGGTTTTTGATGCATTTTCTTTGCAAGGGAGCTGTTGCAAACAGCAATGGAGTTTACCCCCTGCCCGAATAGCCCTTGATTAGAGTCAGTCGGGCTGGGGGGACAAATAGAGGCTCCTTGGGATCAGTCCTTGACATCGGGGCTGAGATGTCTGATGGACGGGACTGGCCTGCCTGCTGTTTGTGATCCCTCTGTTCCCAGACAGGTGCAGAGTAGAAGAGGAATGACATACAAGGGAAACTAAGAATACCCTGATATCGATTTCTCCTCCAGTGGGCCTAAAGTGCACTCCTGTTGGCATGGAGGTGGTCCAGGTGTCAGTGGTGGGATACTGGAGTCAGGAGAACTGACAACACGCACAGTGATTTACTTTTTCACTTGTGATTTTCCTTGTCTTTCTAGCAGATCCGGCATGAATTACTCAAACCCAGGGGGTGAATTCCCCACCAGGCCCAAACCCCTGGTTACACCTGCTAGGTACAAGTTAGCTGGGAGTCCGAGCCTGGGGGCATTCATTCAATTCCCAGGAAGGCACCACTTTATTGTTTTGCAGCTTCATTTTTATTCATTGCTGGGTAAGAAGCAGCGAGCGAAATGCACCAGGCCGCGCGGCAGGGCAGGACAGGGGAGGTTAGAGGGAGGTACTCAGAGCTGTCATTTCATCTTAAATCAATTCAGTGCATAATTTCCTAATTTCTTTTCCCATGAACAAACTCCCGCTCTCCTTGTCGGCGCTGGGAACAGGTGTTTTTGGAACGGGTGGTGGCTACCCCCGGGGGAAATAACATGGAAAATGCCCAATGAGGACAGGGCAGCTTGCAGTTTTAACAGGAGTTAACAGGTCAGAATCTCCCATAAACGGTCACTCGACTGGTTGACATGCGGGAAGGCTACAAACTGCTGTGTCTGCCCCAGGGTTTAGCCTGTGTCCATTACCCCGGGGGAAATAAACCAGCTGTTTCCCTAGTGAAGACGCAGCCTAAGGTCCTGGGTTGGGATTGCCAAGGGAGCTGAGGGAGTTGGAATTGAACATGGATCCTAACTCCCCCAGGCTCCCTGCCTTGATGCTCATGGTTTGGGCACTGCCTGAGTGGAGCGATGGCTGGGGTGGGGGAGATCAGCGTCGGGGGACTCAGCCCCTCTGCGAAGCAGCCCCTACATCTGGGCCATGCAAAGAACAGAAGTGGCACAGCTCCAGCCCCTGCAGCAATTCCCATTGGGCTCAGGGCTGCAGCCTCCTCATCGTCCTCCGTATCCAGGGGATGAAGGTGGAGACTCTCGCGTAGACCCTTGGGGGGCTCCCATTGACAGGCCCCCAAGAGACGACGCCCTGGGCTCTTTTCCCACACACCAGGGGGCCCCCAGAGTCACCCTGAAAAACAAAACAAGCCACAGATGGAGAAAAGCTCAATGAGTCATTTCCCGCCATTCTTCAAACACTGATGGACACTTTAGTGACATCTCCCTGCTATCCAGATGGTCTCTGCTTGGGCCCCGCACAGCCCAGCCTGTCTCAACAAATCCCCAACTCCTCCCAGTTGATCTCTGCCCCACTCCCCCAAGAGAAGATCAGATATTTTCCCATTGGTTTGTACAGCACTTAGTGCAGCAGGACCTGATCTCTGATCTTTGCTTGTGGCCCAACCGCCACACCAGGAGCCTCATTAATAATAACGATTTATCAAGGACGCTTGGGAGTTTCACCTGGAAAGAGGCTTTGTGCTCCTTTGGGTCCCCCACACACATCATCATGCGGGTTTTATATTTAGGATATGTCGCACCAGGATAGTTAGGACAGGCCTCATCGTCCAGCACCTTCAAATCCACCTCCCGGAGCGTATCGGGAAGCACCTCACTGAGTGCGCTTGTGCGGCCCCAGCCAGCGACACTGCACACGGTCCCTGGTTTCACTCGCCGATGAGCCGGGGGGAGACGGATGAGCATCACCTGTTCATTGAGCTCTGCCTTGTGCTCCAGCTACAAACAAGAGAGGACACAAGCAGCAGGGTCAATATGAACATCAGAGCTGATGATGGGTAGAGAGAGAATCCAAGGGGAGAGAAACTACAGCCAATGTCTGTCCATGGAGACACTGGGGGCAGGGTGATGGGCTGGGGGTGGTACCTGCAGCAGTGTGAGGTCACTGGGGGCGGGGTGATGGGATGGGGGCGGTACCTGCAGCAGTGTGAGGTCACTGGGGGTGGGGTGATGGGATGGGGGCGGTACCTGCAGCAGCATGATGTCATTGTTATGGGTCTGTCTGTTGTATTTTGGATGGAGGATCTGGCGGCACACAGAGATTTTCTGTTGACTCTGTTCCCGTTGTTTAATGTTATGGGCTCCCAGGCACACGGTGATGTTGCTGTAAAAGCCAAGAGCAATACATGGGCATTGGGGCAGGAGTGTACTGAGGTGGGGGATGGGCACATGTTGGTCTGACATAAGTACTGATCTTGTGGGGACAGGGCAGCATGTGACGCTCAGGCTGTGATCTCAGACTCCTTCATTCCCCTTGACCCCTTGGTCTCAGCTCCTCTCCAGCCAGGGAACCCCTCCCAGCTAGATCCAGACGGGTCTATGCCCAGCTCCCCCCTGTCCGGAGCCCTGCAGAGCTGTTCTGGGGCTGTGACTCCCTCCCTGTCCCATCTGGGCAATGGGCCAGATCCCAACTGGTATCAATGGCAGTAGCCCCATTGGTTTACCCAACATTGGATCTGGATCATGGTTTTCAGAGGCCCCTAGAGACACGTTAACGCCCCCTGAGCAGATCAGACCCCTGGGCTCTGCTCTCCCAGACTGTCCTTCTAACTGCTCCTTCCCTGCAACCCATGATGGCGCCGGAGCTCCCAGCTCCCCCATCACCTGATAAGCCTGACTTGCCCTGACATCCCCAGCACAGAGGCACTTACTCTCCATTGCAGTGAGCGGCCGTGAGCACAAAGTTCTCTGACACCAGGAACCCTCCACAGTGAAAACTCTGGTCTTTACGTCGTATAGTCAGATAGGCCATGTAGGGTCTGGAGTGGGGCTGGGCTTCCTGTCCGCCAATGATCTCTCCTGGGGGGAGACCAGGTTCATATAAAGAGTCTCATCGTCTCCCTGGCCTGGGCTGGGATCAATCTCCCCATCCCAAAGGGGAGTCTCCACAACCTCAACCCATCCCCTCTAATGCTGTCCTTGGGGAATGCCTGTACCTGGAACCCTGCCCCCTCCTCAGCTCTCCCCCAGACTGGACACCCCATGTAGCTGGAGGTTAAATCTAAAGCTCTGACCTCGCTAGGTGGAGAATCAGTGCCAAAGGCATCGGGAGTGGGTCACTAATCGTACCGCATTGAGGTAACGGCTTTGGTGTCAACATCAGCTAGAACGCCACTGACACGTCCCCTGCTGACGTTTCACCTTCTCCACCAACCCCCAGTGACAAGCTGGGGCTGGTCCAAAGCTGCTCCTCCAAACTGTTTTTGTACAGAAAATCGGATTTTCTAGACAATGAAAAGTTTCCCAGAAGACGTCTCCTCACCTCAAACATTTTGGCATTTTTTTTGGAAAACTGATTATTTCCCCCCAGTTTTTGGCACTTTTCTGCTGAAAATTTGTAAGTTTTTAGTCACCAAAACAATTAATTTTGGTCACACTACAGACTAAGATGGAGTGACGAGGGATGCAAGGGAAACATGCCGCCCCCCATCTGTTTAGCCCTGCTGCTTTCACTCTCCTTCAGCCAGTACTGCTTTCGTTTCTGCAAATGGGAGGAGAAGCTAGGCCAATAATTTTCTGCTAACCAAACGGAAACAAATCGTAGCCAGTTCTCTGAACTGCTCCTTGGACCTACATTTCAGATTAATTCCACAGGAATCATATGGAGGATGCATTGGACCCCTCTTCAATGTTCAATGCAGGCGCTGCGAAGTCAGCTGCTGACTTAACCCACATGCTCAAAGACCAGTCGGCTTTGGATGGAACTGAAGGGGACAGTGTTTTCTTTTGTTTTTCCCATCAAATAAAATTAAACATGTAATTTTCAGCCTAGTGGGTGTTATCTGGAAGCAGAATAAACCAGAAAGACTTTGGCTAAGCAGAGCACTAACAGCAGTGAAAAGACAAGTACCGCCAAAACGGAAATCCAAAAAGCGACCAACAATTGAAGATTAGAACATAGACATCCTAAGCTTGGCTACCATGGACCAAGCTGTAGACTGTTACAGAACTTCCCAAGAAAAGTTGTTAGAGATATGAGATGCTCTCCTGGAAGTATTTGATGATCCTGTCAAATGCATTTTCCCCCCTCCCCCTCCCCCCTCATCCCTAGCCACTTCCTTCCGCTCCCTCTATCTTCCCTCTCATTTGAATTTTGCTTCTAGCCTTTATTTTACTTTAATAATTTTTTCTTTAACTAGCTGGATATTTATAAAGCATATTTTGTTTGTAAATTGTGGAATACAATAAGGGATTGATATTGTAACCATTCATACTACAGATAACTAAATGTTTCAAGCCTAGCTAAGGTGAGGTAGTGAATATTTTATATCTTATGAGGTGTTTATGCAGTATGAGAAGTTTATGTACATTTTGCTGTTTGTTTTCTCAGTCTCGCTATATGCTTTTTAAAAATTAATAAAAAGTTACTAGAAAAACAAATTACTTGGGGGGTTTTCAATTAAAAGTCAAAATTTCCCAGGGAAAAACTTTTCAGACCAACTCTGAATACGTCTCAGCCCAGGTGCATGAAGTCAAAGCTAGACAATTGGTGTAAAGACAACAGGGTGGAGGGAACAGGAGGGGGGAAGAGCTGGTGAAGCTGAAGGACAATGTAGGCAGAAGAACAAAAGAGGAAAAACCGGGCAGGGATAGATGGAGGTGGAAGTGAGAAGGTCTCTAACTATCAGAGGGATGTAGGACTTAGGAATTGCCAGACTGCCTGGTTTGTTTTAACCCTGTGCAAATGCACTTCTTAAGGCACTTGTATGGGTTGAAGGCTGGTTCTCTGAGGTTAACTGGCCCCTGGGAACAGGAGCGGCGCCCTAGGTGGGTTTCCTTCCGTGCTCCCGGTCGTCGTCACCAATTCTGCGGCGGAGGGATCCTTCCGCACTCCTGGTCTTCGGGGCACTTCGGCGGCAGATCCCAGAGCGAGTGAAGAACCCGCCGCAGAATTGCCGCCGAAGACCAGGAGTGCGGAAGGACCCCCCGCCGCAGAATTGCCACCGAGGGGGGCAAAATGCCGCCCCCCCCAAATCCTGGCGCCCTAGGCGACTGCCTAGGTCTCCTAAATGGAAGCGCTGGCCCTGCCTGGGAAGTTTCCAATGCTTCATCCAGGTTTAAATCAATATCAGGGCAGCCACAAGCAGAGCTGAACCAGTTGAACTACAGATGTGGTTTAAAATCAGGATAATTAAAGCAATACAAGTTTGTGCGCAGCTCACATCTAAATGTTTTAACAGACAACTCTTGGCTGTTAGTTTGACGTCCATATGAACGAGGCTGTTTTGACAGTCTGGTGCTGTTATTTGCATATGGTGCCACCAACCCAGATGAGAGCCCCGTTGTGCCGGGTGCTGCACAGACCCTCAGGGAAATTCAGTCCCTTCCCTAAAGACTTTCAATTTAAAATGACATCACAGACAAAGGTGCTGGAATGCAGGAGTCCTGGCTGCCATCCCCCAACTCCACTCTAATCACTAGACCCCAGTCCCAAGCGGGGGATAGAACCCAGGAGTCTTGGCTCCTAGCCCCTAGTTAAAATACCCCTCTGTCTCTCTCCTGTTCTCAAGCTCTCTGTGTATTTCTCAGTACCAGCTCCATCACCCAGACTCCTTCACCCCACACCTCCAAACCGTTCCCTAGCTGGGTCCTGGGAGCCAGAAATCACCCTGGGAGATGCCTCTGACTCTGGGGAAGATCCGAGATTTGCAAACAGCCCAGAGAGCTCCCGGCTCCATCCCCAGGATCCCTGACACTCCCACACTCACCAGCCCCAGCACCGGGGGGCAGGAGAAAGGCCACGGGCAGCAGGATCAGGATCAGCATCGTCACCATCTGGGGAAAGTGACAGTGCTCGTGCCTCAGCCCTGGGGGATTTATAGAGTCAGCAGGAAACCACAGATCACGTTTGCTCTCCCCTCGTGGGGAGCTGGAACCATGCAGGGGCCCTCAGAAACCTCAGCATTCCTCCACTGACACATGGGGGGCACGAGGGAGGGAGCTGGTGGCTGGAAAAAAACCTCTCTCTGGAGGAAGGAGCCAGGGGAAAGTCCCTCTGGGACAAGGCATCTCTCTCCCCATCCCAGAACATCTAGGAGCAGGGCCCCCTGAGACCTGCCTGGAGCCCAGCACACCTGGCACCGGGCTCATCTGGAGCTCACCCGTCTCCTCTGCTCCAGCAGCTCATCTGGTGGGGAGTGCGGCCAACGCTGAGTCACCCGCTGGCTTGGCTCAGCTCCCTGCTTCTGCCTCAGCGTACATCTAAGAGCAGTAAGAAGGGGATGGGGGCCCTGCTATGACTTCCTGTAGCCCAGCCACAGAGCCCACAATAGAAATTCTCCCAGAGGCTGGGGAGCACGTAGGCCACCCAGTGGTGGACCAGAGGGAGCACAGATACCATGGTGATGGGCGATGGAGAAGGCCCTAAACAGACGGTGCTGGAGCCGTGATCCTCTGGGCCTGCCCCATGGCTGGCATCATTGAGTAAAGAGCAAACGTTCCCACACAACAGGGGTGACCATTTGGAAGTGTGACCCTGGATGTCCAGACATTTGAACATCTCGCACGTGCACAATTCTGGGCCCCAGAAAGTGGCTTAATATTGTCCTGAGGCCCTGGCCCCATTTCTCCATCAAGCTCCAAGCTCTCCTGAAATGCCTTGGTGTATTTCATAAAGTCCCAGCATCAGGAGTAATGGGATCACCTGCGAATTTCAGCTTCCCTTGTGGTAAATTGGATGTTTTGAGCCCTCGAAGCTGTGGAGAAGAGTTTGAAGACGTGACGTATAAATGCTTAAAGCCCCTTGGTCGTCTCTTCATCTGTGCCACTCCCACAGGGTGCCCTAATATGACTGAGACAGCACCCACAGAGCATGAGAACCCCCTATTCTCTCCCAGAGGACTTCCTCCAATCCCCCACGAGCAGCATCTTCATGGCCTCTCTAAGGAGGGGGCAGCACTTCTGCCTGGGCCCAGAGGGGTTGCAGCCCCAGCTGGGTGGGGACAGGAAACTTCAAGGTCAGGTTCCCAGTGCGTAGGTGGGTGCTAGGCTGTCCTGGGCCATGTACACCCAGCCACATGGCAGGGAGAAGGGACGGGCCCCAACATCTGCAGACACTCAGCTGGGGCTGTGTCCAGTCTGGTCTGCCCTACGGTATCAATTAATTTGGCGTCTGAACCTTGCTGCCGTGGGATTTTTTTGTACTCCCAGTGGCCATGACCTGGAGGGTAAAACCCTCCCATCTATAGCACACTGTCAGCCCTAAGGCCTGACTGACAAGTTGAGCATTTGAGCAGGGACATCTTCCCGTTCCCCTGGCAGAGAAAGGTGCGTCCCCACGCACAGTCGTGTCATGAACAGAAACAGTTTTCAGCATCAGACATTAGAGAGCACAAACGGAGCTGTCTGAGGGCCTGAGTACAGGACTGGGATGGTGGGTCTGCAGGTCGGGGTTGAGTGTCACTGGCAGAGATGACCCATGCCTGCCCATAGTGGGGGCACAGCAAAAGGTCAGCCAGTTTCAGCAGTGCCATCCAGCATGCTCAGTCCACGTGAGCATGGTCCATATAAGCTAAATAGCAAATTGGGGGGGGGGGGGCCAATTTGTGGTCACATACCCGCTGCACGGCCTCTGGCCTGCACCAGCTAGAATATTAAATGTCTATATCTTTGTCTGAAAATTTGTTATTTCTCCAATCCCAATGTGTTGAGTCATTTCCTTCTTCTCCTGGTTTTTAGTAAACTTTCAAGACCAGCTTTGTTTTCTCAGTGTAATTTTTCATGACTGCTTGGCTGCTGGCTAGATGGTCTCTAGATAACAGACAACAGAGGGGAACAAAGCTCAGGGGACTTCATCTCAGAAGACATTTCACAGAGTAGAATCATAGAAATATTATCCTGAAAGGGACCTTGAGAAGTCACCTGGTCCATCCCCCTCTTGTAGATAGGACCTTGTCAACCTAGACCATCCCTAACAGGTGTTTGTCCAGCCTGGGCCTAAAAACCTTCAGTGATGGGGATTCCACAACCTTCCATGGGATCCTATTCCAGAGATTAACTCTATTTAGGGTTAGAAAGTTTTTTTTCCTATTACTAACCTCAATCTCCCTTGCTGCAGATGAAACCCATTACTTGTTGTCCTCCTGTCAGCAGACATGGAGAACAATTGACCCCTATACTTTTTAGAACAGCCCTTAACATATTGGAAGACTGTTCTCAGGTTCCCCCTTAGCCTCCTTTTCCCTAGACTAAACATACCCAGTTTTTTTCACCTTTCCTCCTAGGTCAGGTTTTCTAAACCTTTGACTATTTTTGTGACTGTCCTCCAGACCTTCTCCAGTTTCTCTATATCTCTCCGAAAGTGCGGCACCCAGAACTGGACACAGTAGAATCATAGAATCATAGAAGATTAGGGATGGAAGAGACCTCAGGAGATCATCTATTCCAACCCTCTGCTCAAAGCAGGACCAACCCCGATTAATCATTACAGCCAGGGATTTGTAAAGCTGCGCCTTAAAAACCTCTAAGGAAGGAGATTCATCCACCTCCCTAGGTAACCCATTCCAGTGCTTCACCACCCTCCTAGTGAAATAGTGTTTCCTAATTTCCAACCTAGACCTCCCCCACTGCAACTTGAGACCACTACTCCTTCTTCTGGCATTTGCCACCACTGAGAACAGTTCAGCTCTATCCGCTTTGGAACCAGCTTTCAGGTAGTTGAAGGCTACTATCGAATCCCACTTCAGTCTTCTCTTCTGCAGACTAAATAAGCCCAGTCCCCACAGCCTCGCCTCAAAAGTCATGTGCCCCAGCCTCTCAATCATTTCCGTACCCTCCGCTGGACTATCTCCAATTTGTCCACATGTTTTCTGTAGTGTGGGGCCCAAAACTGGACACAGTACTCCAGATGTGGCCTCACCAATGCCGAATAGAGGGGAATAATCACTTCCCTTGATCTGCTGGCAATGCTCCTACTAATGCAGCCCAAAATGCCGTTAGCCTTCTTGGCAACAGGGGCACACTGTTGACTGATATCCAGCTTCTCATCCACTGTAATCCATAGGTCCTTTTCTGCCAATCAGTCCCCAGCCTGTAACAGTGAATGGGATTCTTCCATACTAAATGCAGGACTCCCATTTGTCCTTGTTGAACCTCATCAGATTTCTTTTAGCCCAATCCTCCAATTTGTCTAGCTCACTCGGAACCCTATCCCTACTTTCCAGCTTATATACCTCTCCCCCAAGCTTAGTGTCATCTGTGAACTTGCTGAGGGTTCAATCCATTCCATTATCCAGATCATTAATGAAGATGTTGAACAAAACCGGCCCAGGACCAACCCCTGGGACAGTCTGCTTGATATTGGCTGCCAACTAGACATTGAGCCTATCATAGATATAAACAGAAGAGTAACAACCTTTATGTATGCAGTAATATAAAATCCCTCGTGGCCAGAGGTACAGAATCACTTACCTGTAAGGGGTTAATCAGTTCAGTTAACCTCGTTGGCACCTGACCAGAAGGACCAATGGGGAAAGAAGATACTTTCAAATCTAGGGCGGGGGAAGGTTTTGTTTGTGCTCTCTGTGTGTTCCTTTCAGAGACAAAGAGAGGGAACAAGCAGGTAATTCAGCTCCTACTGAATTGATACATCTAAAATTACAAAAATTGTAATTAATAGCAAGGAAATGCATTAGATTATCTTGTGTTTTAGCGTGTGACTTTTCCCTATGCTAAGAGGGAGATTTATTCCTGTTTTGTAACTTTGAAGTTGAGCCTAGAGGAGAAATCCTCTGTGTTTTAAATCTGTTTATCACCCTGTAAAATTACCTTCCATCATGATTTTACAGAGGTGCTTCTTTTACTTTTTTTCTTTATAATAAAGTTCTGCTTTTAAGAACCTGATTGGTTTTTAGTGTCCTAAAAACCCAAGGGTCTGGTCTGTGCTCACCTTGTTTACCTATTTGGTTGGTATATTATTCTCAAGCCTCCCCAGAAAAGGGGAAGAAAGGGACTTGGGGGATATTTGGGAAAGGATAGGGCTCCAAGTAGCCCCTCCCTGAATTTTTGTTTAAATCACTTGGTGGTGGCAGCAATACCATCCGAGGACAAAGAATTTTTGCCTTGGGGAAGTTTTTAACCTAAGCTGGTGGAATATAAGCTTAGGGGGTCTTTCATGTGGGTCCCCACATCTGTACCCCAGATTTCAGAGTGGGGAGGGAACCTTGACGGAGCCGTTGATCACTACTTGTTGAGCCCGATGAACTTGCCAACTTTCTATGCATCCTATAGTCCATTAATCCAATCCATACTTCTTTAACTTTCTAGTAAGAATACTGTTGGAGACCATATCAAAAGCTTTGCTAAAGTCAAGATATATCATGTCCACTGCTTTCCCCGTATCAACAGAGCCAATTATCTCATCATAGAAGGCAATTTAGTTGGTCAGGAATGATTAGGCCTTGGTGAATCCATGTTGACTGTTCCTGATCACCTTCCTCTCCTCCAAGTGCTTCAAAATGGATTCCTTGAGGACCTGCTCCATGAGTTTTTCAGGGACTGAGATGAGGCTGTAGTTTCCTGGATTCTCCTTCTTCCCTTTTTAAAAGATGGGCACTATTTTTACCTTTTTCCAAGCATCCAGGACCTCCCCAGATCGCCGTGAGTTTTCAAAGATAATGGCCAATAGCTCTGCAATCATATCAGTGAACTCCCTCAGCACCCTCGGATGCAGCGCGTCTGACCCCATGGACTTGAGCCTGTCCAGCTTTTCTAAATAGTCCTTAACCTGTTCTTTCACCACTGAGGGCTGCTCGCCTCCTCCCCATAGCGTGCTGCCCAGTGCAGCAGTCTGAGAGCTGACCTTGTCTGTGAAAACTGAGGCAAAAAAGCATTGAGTACATGAGCTTTTTCTACATCATCCATCACTAGGTTGCCTCCCCCATTCAATAAGGGCACCACACTTTCCCTGACCTTCTTCTTGTTGCTACCATACCCGTAGAAACCCTTCTTGTTACCCTGCACATCCCTTGCTAGCTGCAACTCCAGCTGTGCTTTGGCCTTCCTGATTACACCCCTGCATGCTTGAGCAATATGTTTATACTCCTCCCTAGTCATCTGTCCAAGTTTCCACTACTTTTAAGCTTCCTTTTGGTGTTTAAACTCACCGAAGATTTCTCTGTTAAGCCAAGCTGGTCACCTGCCATATTTGCTACTCTTTCTGCACATCAGGATGTACTCACCAGTGCCAAGTAGTGTGGGACCATTACCTCCCATGTCTTACGAACGACACTCCTCTTAATACACTCCAGAATAATATTAACGTTTTTCACAACTGCAGCACATTGTTCACTCATATTCAATGTATGATCCACTATAGCTTCCAGATCCTTTTTGCAGTTCTACCACCTAGACAGTTATTCCCCATTTTGTAGTTCTGCATTTGATTTTCCTTTCTAAGTGAAGTACTTTGCACATGTCTGTATTGAATTTCATGTTGGTGATTCCAAACCAAATCTCTAATTTGTCAATTATGTTTCAAAACCTAATGTTGTTCTCCAAAGGGTTTGCAGCCCCTCTCAGGTTGGTGTCATCTGCACTTCATCATCGAAGCCATTAATGAAAAGATTGCAAAGTACCAGATCCAGGACTGACCACTTCAGGACCCCACTAGAATCGTTCTCCCAGTTTGACACACAACCACTGATACTTTCTGAGTACAGTCTTTTGAAAGTTTCTCCCAGCACCTTATAGTAATTCCCTTAGTTTATTTATGAGAATGTTTTGTGGAATTGTGTCAAAAGCCTGACTTAAAATCATGATACATCGTGTCTACTGTCCCCCCCCCCCCCATCCACTATGCCAGTAACCATGTTAAAGAAGGACATTAGGTTGATTTGGCATAATTTGCTCTTGACAAATCCATGTTGGCTATTCCTTGTAGCCCTATTATCCTCCAGGGGCTTCCTAATTGATTGTTTAATAATTTGATCCAGTATCTTTCCAGGTATCAAAGTTAGGTTGACTGGTCTACAATTCCCTGCATTCTCTTTGTTCCTCTTTTGAAAGATAAGTACTACATTTTCCCTTCTCCAGTCCTCTGGGACCTCTCACCGCTCCCTTGGTAGGTCCCTTGTGAGGTAAAACTCATTTTGTGCCCTAGCCTTTCCAATTTTCTTCCTACATGCTAGTCATAGTCTTTTGTACTCCCCCTTAGTAATTTTTCAAATTTCACCTTTATGGATTTTCACAACTTTAAAGAGTTTCTGTTGGCGCCATATTGGCCTCTTACTATTCTTCCCATCTTTGCTTTGTATAGGGTTAGTTTGTAGTCGTGCCTTTAATATTGCCCCTTTCAGAAACTGCCAGCTCCCCTGAATTTCTTTAGCCCTTAGAATTTCTTCACATGGGACCTCACCTATAATTTTCTTAACTGTTTAGTCTGTTATTGAAGTCCATTGTTCTGATTCTGCTCCTCTCACTCCTTCCTTTCGTTAGGGTCAGGAATTCTATCATTTGAAGGTCACTTTAGCCTAAATTGCCTTCCACCTTCAGATTCGCAACCAATTCCTCCCTGTTTGTCTGATTCAAGTCTAAAATGCCCCTCCCTCTCGGTTTTTCCTCCACCTTCTGAAACAAAAAGTTGTCCCCAAGACATTCCAGGCACTTATCTTGTGTCTTGTTGTTTTACTTTTCCAGCAGATGTCTGGGTAGTTAAAATACCCTTCCCTCCCCGCCATCTGCCCTCTTTACCTGTTACTTTCCCAGGCTGGCTTGTGTCCTCTGGAATCAAAACAGAGTTTTATGGAATCCCATCCCTGTGAGTGTTTCCTTCTCTCCCAGATCTCTGTCACCCAGGGCATAGGAGCCCCAGTCACTGGCAGTCTGAGCTGCCTGTCCAACCAGGGCAGTTAGTTAAACAAATCACAAGGATCCAGCCACTTTCTATGCATAGCCTTCTGCTTTCAGTGGTGATGCGAAATGTGAGATGGGATCTTTTCTCTCTGGGGGGCCACCGGCTCCGATCCCCTCCCAGGTCTGGACTGTGTGAACTGGTCTGTAGATGATGTGAATTGTAAAATTAAAGAAATTAGTTGTAATTTTTAGTGGTAATTTGTGTATGAATCGTTTTTTTTAAATACCATCATTACATTGGGATATGAGCTGCAGTGACCCAGTTTAACCCAGGAACATTTCGGTTTCGTAGCAGCGTTGGTGGACAATGTGACAGAGGTGGAGGAACCAGATAAAGCGTTAGATGAAATCATCAAACTGACGGATACACGTTAGATAAAAGTTAGAGCGTGGTCTGGGAACAAAACAGGGCATATTGTACAAATAAAATGAAGATGCTTGTTGTAAATAAAATGTCCATTTAAAATGTCGGTGTGAAGCGTGTTTTTATGGAGCTCAAGGGTGGGGGTGGTTGTAAAAAGAGAAGTAGGTTGCACCTGTGTTATACTTGTAGTCAGGTTATACAGTTTGTGAACAACAAGAGGTAAATGGATGGCCAGTTCCTCTAACAAGGGCCCACGGGTGCTTGTGCATGAGGGATAGGCTGCTGAGACATCTGGGTCATTGCAAAGTAGCTCCAGAAACCCTCTTAAACTCTTCTGCTTCGGCTGTGCCTTTTAATTTTCCTGCAGGCCCTCTGCATTAGGACTTTAGTGATCAAGACACCTCTGTTTTCAGCAATGTCTCAGGTCTTTCATCTACTGGTGCATATTATTTAATGCTGTACAGCATCTACGGTTACAGTTTGCATAAAAGTGTTTTATAAAAACACGACAAAAAATTCTCTAAGGTGTCGAGACAAGATAATAATAAACAAAATTGTAATTGTTGCTTTGCAGGCACCGCTACAAAGTATCTTCAAGTATGTAATCCCTCTGTGTTTTTGTTAATATTATTTATGATAGGACGTAGGACGGGGGAGATAATACCTCATAGAGTGGGGAAGGGATTCTGAATGATAAATGCTCACCTGTGCACAAGCATAACAACTCACAAAGAATGGCTGCCTACAAAACTGTGTTGCTAAAAGAGATTTCAGTCAGTTATCAATATTCTCCTAAAACCTCAGGACAGCTCTCTTATCCCCGTGCCCTGTTCTCTATGGCTATGGTTTTTGTCTTTTTATTTTTTTTATTGTTAAACCCACCACTTGTATATGTGTGTGTGTGTGTGTGTGTGTGTGGTGTTGTGGGATAGGGGGAGGAGATTCTTAACCACACCCTTGACTTTTAAAGCTATCTTTAGAATTTACAAGTAGAGCGCTTTCTGTATTCTAGGCAATTCGTTTACACAAAAGTTTAGAAAACAAACTAACACTATATTTTAAAGACCCTGCCTAACCATGTAGAAAGCTATAACATGTCTTTACATTTTATTTTATTATTGTAAACCCGTTCTTTACGTAAGGGTTTTGTATTATATTCCTGTCCCCCAGGAACTTATTTTTTCACAATTTACAATCCCGTATAACCTAATTTTACTGGGCGAGGGTGGGGAAGGGGAAGAGAAGGAGGTTGATCTTACCATGTAAGTCAGTTAGACGAAGATCTTTGTGTTGCAGAGATGATCATTATTTAGTTATGGAAATTGAGGAAAACTAGCATATTTTTAGGCTTATATTATTTCATTTTAAGCCTGCGGTTTTTCTGCAAAAGTTAAGAGATTTTAAAAATATTTGCCACTTCAAATTGTCCTCACTGTATGCTAACTTCTTTTTTTTTATTGAAACACATATGGAAACTCCCCTCAATTATGACAGTTTTCATATTCTACTTAGTTGTTGTTTTGATACTTTAAAAACACTATTTTTCAAAGGATAGGCTAGTGTATCTTAAACATTTTTATGTCACTGAACTTCTACAAAATATCCCTAAAAAAGAGACCTCGTTATGTTACAGCTCATTCAATGCTGGGTTATATGGTTTACTGAGGGCTTGTGTTTCTTCAGCTAACCAGCCTGGGTGTTTATCTTAGGAGAGGTATCTCTTTGTGATAAAATATAAGGTTTTCCTTTTTTATTTGAAAAAAGGAGCTGATTTTTGTATAAGCTGCTTTCTTAGTGTCATCCACTGTAAGAACCGGCTAATATAGGTTCTTTTGAACTTTTATTGTCAATGCTGGGAATAGAACTTTCACACTTTACAAAGTTTACAGCTAAAGTCATTTTATGGCTTGGGGTCTTTCTGAGGGTTGGTGTTTTTAACCCTGGAGTTGTCGGTCATTATCTTTATCTTAGAAGAGGGGCCTCTGCTTGTAAAAGTTGTATAATTTCTTTACAGAACTTTTCCTTTGGGAAAAGATTTAAAAAGCAAGCCAGTGTTTTTTTGAGAGAAATAGACCATATTTTGGTAAAAGATGTATCTTTGTATTCACTGTTAGCCAAAGAATTAAGAAACGAGCTTATCTTCAAAACGGTTAGAAGGGAGTTTTATCTACTTCCTTCTCACCATTATCTTCTGGGAACAAAAAGGAGTGGGGACCGGATGCTATATAATTTCTCTCCTTTAAACTTTTATTGTCAGTGCTGCAGATAGGACATTCACTGCTTTGTATAAATCTAAAGCAAGGTGGTGTATTATTTGAGGGAAGTACAACATCTTTTGCTAAAAGGAGTACATAGGTGGCAAGTTATATGGGCCTCTGGTGCTCGTGCTCCATCAATATTCATGAAGGAGGGCCCAGCTCCACCAATGTTTGGGCCCCAGGCCCTGTGCTTTGGGGGGCCCCGTGCCATGGGTCAGCAACATGGAGTGCTCACACCTTGGGGACAGCTCTCCCGCTTCCCCACAAGCAGCTCCCCCCATCCCCGGAGTCACTGTGTGCTGCGGAGAGGCCCCAGCGCTGACCCGGCTTCCAGCCCATTGGCCGGAAACCCCGGCCAATGGGAGCTACAGGGTCCGATGCCAGAGCTGCCTGGCAGGGAGTCACAGGCAGAGAGAGCCCCAGGAGTTTGTCCCTGTCAGAGACACACAGACACAGCCAGGGCTTGTGGGGACAGACAGCTGGAGCTGCGGCTGGGGGAACAGAGCAGTGATGGGTACCCCGGGGCTGGCATAAAATACACAGTACAGAGGGGGCTTCCTGAGGGGGCTATAGCAACACCCTCCCGCAGAGCACACCCAGGCTGCGGCTGGCTCCGTCCATCACTCCAACCCGCCCTACAGAGCCCCCCACAACCCTCTGCCAATGTTCCCTCTAACTTTTGACAGGCCGTATGCGCAAAAAATTTCTTCTGTGCAAATTTTTGAAGCAGAGTTCAAATTTGTGTGCCATGATACAAATGTGCCCAAGTGAGCAAAATGCTTATACATTTAAAAAGGTTTAATTTGCAATTTGTGATAATAGATTCATAGATTCATAGATTCATAGATTCTAGGACTGGAAGGGACCTCGAGAGATCATCGAGTCCAGTCCCCTGCCCGCATGGCAGGACCAAATACTGTCTAGACCATCCCTGATAGACATTTATCTAACCTACTCTTAAATATCTCCAGAGATGGAGATTCCACAACCTCCCTAGGCAATTTATTCCAGTGTTTAACCACCCTGACAGTTAGGAACTTTTTCCTAATGTCCAACCTAGACCTCCCTTGCTGCAGTTTAAGCCCATTGCTTCTTGTTCTATCCTCAGAGGCTAAGGTGAACAAGTTTTCTCCCTCCTCCTTATGACACCCTTTTAGATACCTGAAAACTGCTATCATGTCCCCTCTCAGTCTTCTCTTTTCCAAACTAAACAAACCCAATTCTTTCAGCCTTCCTTCATAGGTCATGTTCTCAAGACCTTTAATCATTCTTGTTGCTCTTCTCTGGATAATTAATAGTTTTACACCATTGCTCATGAAGCAGAAGTTAGTTTTAAGCAGTACACTTTAGGATCTTTGTATAGACAATCCCGAGCATATATCAAGCACATATTAATCATGATCATTATCAGTCCATAGGCTTCTGCCCGTTGGTGTCCACTTTCACCTTTCATTCTATACACATGTCCAAAAAGATTTTGATAAACATATAATAAAGACAATTTAATAAGTATGCCATTATGTCAATTTATATGGGTTTTCAGATAGAGACATTATAAGTAAAAAAAGAAAAACAATAGTTTGTGTTTTAAATTTAAAATTTTCCTAAAAAATATCGATCAATCATTCTCAGTCAAGAATAAGATATGTAATTACAAATGCATTTTAATTTCCTTATTGGTCGAAATGTCAAAGACTGCTAAACTAACCTTACTGTTTTTCCCTGCGATCTTTTTCATTTGCCCATTCAATATAAACTCTGTCCAGATCTATCAGTTCTCCATTCAGCTGGTAACTCTTAATACACATCAACATGTCCAAATGATCTACTTGTAAACGATTCCGTAGTTTGTTTTTTAGAGTGTCCATTAAGCTAAAAGCCATGCTCACAGTCTGGACTTGATGCTAGGAATGTTCCTCCAATATCCATCAACTTTGCAAGATCCTGAAACTGTTCATTCTGGTGAGCAAATGTCACCATATCTGGGAAACTTAAAACCAATTGGCTTTTGATTCTTTCGACTACTGCAAACTTGAAGTCATTTTACTGACGGACTATAACAATCTCTTCAGCAAGAAAGTCTTTGTATTTTGAACATAGGGATTTGACCTGATGAATTCCAAAATTGAAGTCACACTTAACTATTGCTGCACAATCAAAAGCGGACCACTCCTGGACTTCATCCTCTGGCAACCTGTCTGCCAAATGTGCACACAAGATGTTTATCAAAGTTATTATGGAACTGGTATCAATTTCATTATTTTCTTGAGAGCTCATATCTAAGAGAGCCTTAACTTTTCACTCCATAAGACTGAATCTCCAAGGTACTGTCTTCTGATCTTATTCAGTTTACCTCAGGCAAGGTGAAATGCTTCAAGAGGTTAAGGCAGCATTTCTGGAGCAGTGTGGATAGTGAAGCCAGCTCTGACAAAACATCATTGAAAACTTCTAATGTTGTTCGTATTCCATGGTATTCAGCTTTTTGTGGCAGTATTTAGAAACTGGATCAGTATCTTTGTCTTGCTCAAAATATTCCAGAAGAGGACTATAGTTGCGAATAATTGCTCAAAGTGCAAAGTGCCTAGATAACCAGCGCACTTCATTGAGTGGTCTGAAAGCCACTGACTCACATTCAGAAGCATCCACTATTTCCTGAAATTTGCATTTTCTCCTGGATGACCAACAGAACACCATGTAGACAGTTTCCATTAAGGTTTCGATGTCTCTTATGAGCTTGACCTCTTTCCATGCATCGGAAATCCCCAAGTCTTCCCAGTGTGCAACGCAATGTTGCTGGACTAAGTGTGGAATATCATGTTTCAGCTGAGCCTCATCATCAGATGTGAACATCACCATTTTCATTAGATCAAGTTGGTGTGTTTTATAAAACTCTTTGATTGCAGACACTATTGAAACAGCATCACATTCTTGCAATTGTAATAGTCCACCAAACGAAGTTTTATAGTCTGCAGAATTTATGGATCTATATTTAAAGTAGAGTATCAAGTATCTGTTAATGCATATATCAGTGCTTTCATCAACAGCTAAAGTATGAAACATTGCCGATGCTATTTCATGCATGGGGTCATTTTGGACAATGCAATTGATAATTTCAAGAAATTGAAAAGCATAATTTTTACTTCTTCAGCTCGCTGGTATGTGCACATACTTTTCCAAATGGTCATTAATATCCTGAACAGAAAGCATTGAGCTGTTCATTTGAAAAGCCAACAACACACGGTCAATAATTGCCTTGATTTCTTCTGAGTTTGAGCGAGTGCGTTCAAGATTAATTTGCCTCCTCTGCTTTTCAGCTGGACTTTCAAGTATCATGCTAAGAAATCTGCTCCGTAAGGAAGGGTTTTTGTTTCTAAGCCTTGTTACACCATCTGTATGAAACTTACTTGACAGATGATGCTTTAAGAAATCCAAATTCCATACATCGTTCCACATTCTTCCTGTTGAAAATTCTCTCGAAGCTCTGGCATCTCGACAATATACACAAACCACTCCGTTGTTCTCATCATATGTGAATATTTCATGAAGTTTAACAAGCATTACACTATGTGACTTCGGTGTATCAGTGTAACCGTCTCTATAGTCTCATCCAGCCATCCAGATTTAAATGAAGTCGCTGTTTTTTACGCTTTAGACCTCTAGACAGTGACATTTTGGGATTGATTTTTTACCAGATTGATTTATTTAAAATTAACACTTTTATTATATGGCTACTATTTCAATGTGCTTAACAGCGTGACTCGACAAAAGGATCAGGATACCATAAGTTTATGCATAGCTAAAAAAACGTGGCCAAAAATGCGGGAAAATGGTAAAACATCACGAGTAAATGTATGAAGTCCAATGCCTTTGAAAGACTTCAGTCACAAAAACAACACTTACCTTTGCTCATTTCTGGGAAACCTTAACAACTATGGCCAGATATTTTGACTTATTCACACGTACTTGAGTTTGTACACAGCCAAATGAACAACTACAAGGAGATGTGTGGGGCCCGACCGTCCCAATGTGATCAAAGTTCCACGTTCGAAATGCTGGCGGGGAGGGGTACGAACAATTCATTGCCCTCCTTTCCCTTCCCCCCCCCTTACCAACTGGTAGAATCTGGCTGTGTTGATAGATGGCGGGCGAACAATGTCCAAAGTTGCCCGTAAATTATATTTCGGCCTGGCTCCAATGTAGTATTTCATTTTTTGTGCGCACGGTGTTTCACCATGTGCGTGGGGTTTAGGATCTGTGTGTGCATGCACACGCGCACAGTTTAGAGGGAACAGTGCTCCCCATCCCCCTGGCAGTAAAAGGTGCATCCCGACACACGGCCATGTCATGAATGGATACAGTTCTCAGAGTCAGACATTGGGAAGAACAAGCAGAGCTGTCTGAAGCTGTGAGTCCAGGAATGGGAAAGGGGATGCTGCAGGTCAGGAGTGAGAGTCTATGTGACAATGCTCAGTAAAAGCCATGCAGGAAATTGGCGGGGGGGACACTGGAACGACTATTAAAAGTCTACATCTTTGAGTGCAAATTTGTCATTTCTCCAGTCCCCATCTGCTGAGTCATTTCCTTTTACTCCTGGTTCTCAGAAACTTTTCAAGACCAGCTTTGTTTTCTCTGTGTGATGTTTCATATCTGCCTGGCCCCCTGCCCAGCTGGGCTCCAGATAATGGGCAGTGGAGGGGAAGGAAGCTCAGAGGATTTCATCTCAGAAGACATTTCATAGAGTAGAATCATCAAAATATCAGGCTGGAAGGGACCTCATGAGGTCACCTGGTTCAGCCCCCTGTTGTGAGGCAGGAGCATGTCAACCTAGACCATCCCTGACAGGTGTTTGTCCAACCTAGTCTTAAAACCCTCCAGTGATGGGTATTCCACAGCCTCCCTTGGGATCCTATTCCAGAGATTAACTCCATTTTGGGTTAGAAAGTTTTTCCTAATAACTAACCTCAATCTTCCTTGCTGCAGACTCAGCCCATCACTTCTTGTCCTACCCTCTGTAGACATGGAGAACCATTGATCCCTGTCCTCTTTAGAACAGACCTTCACATAGTGGAAGACTGTTCTCAGGTTCCCCTTCAGCCTTCTCTTCTCTAGACTAAACACACCCAGTTTTTTTCATCTTTCCTCTTAGCTCAGGCTTTCTCAACCTTTGATCGTTTTTGTTCCTCACCTCTGGACTCTCCAATTTCTCTACATCTCCCCTAAAGTGTGGTACCCAGAACTGGACACAGTATTCCAACTGAGGCCCCACCAGTGTCAAGTAGTGTGGAACAATTACCTCCCGTGTCTTACATACGGCACTCCTCTTAATACACCACAGAATGATATTAACGTTTTTCATCCCTGCAGCACATTGTTCACTCATAGTCAATGTATGATCCACTTTAGCCTCCAGATCCTTTTTGCAGTGCTACCACCTAGCCAGTTATTCCCCATTTTGTAGCTGTGCATTTGATTTTTCCTTCCTCAGTGAAGGACTTTGCACATATCTGTATTGAATTTCATATTGGTGATTCCAGATCAAATCTCTAATTTGTCAAGTATGTTTCAAAACCTAATTTTGTTCTCCGAAGTGTTTGCAGCCCCTCTCAGGTTGGTGTCATCTGCACTTCATCATTCAAGCCATTAATGAAAAGATTGCAAAGTACAAGACCCAGAAATGACCGCTGCGGGACTCCACTAGAATCATTTTCCCAGTTTGACACACAGCCAATGATTTTTTTGAGTACAGTCTTTCAACCCGTTCTGCCATCAATTTATGCTAATTTCCCTAGTTTACTTATGAGAATGTCTTGTGGCACTGTGTCAAAAGCCTTCCTAAAATCAAGATATGTCATGTCTACTGCTTCCCCCCCATCCACTAGGCCAGGATCCCAATTTAAGAAGGAAATTAGGTTGATTTGGCATGATTTGTTCTTGCTGGCCATTCCTGTAATTCTGTTATCCTCTAGGCACTTCCAAATTGATTGTTTATAGTGTGCTCCAATATCTTTCCAGGTATCAAAGTTAGGCTGCCTGGTCTACATTTCCCTGCATTCTCTTTGATCCTCTTTTTAAAGATAAGTTCTATGTTTGCCCTTCTCCATTTCTCTGGGACCTCACCTGTCCTCCAGAGGTTCTCAAAGACACGTCCTAATAGTTCCGTGATTGCTTCAGCCACTTCCATATGTACCCAATGATTAATTTAATCAGGCTCTGCTAACTTGAATAGATCTAACCTCTCTAAATGTTCTGTAACCTGTTCTTTCCTTAATTTGGCTTGTGTTCCTTCCCCCTTGCTAGTATTAATTGTGAAGTCTGAAGCAAAACCGACATCAAACACCTTTTTTAATGAGACTGGGAATGGCTGAGCCATTACAAACATTGAATCTATCTCCCCATGTAAGTATTCTCACACTTCTTACCAAACTGTCTATACTGGGCTATCTTGATTATCACTTCAAAAGTTTTTTCTTTTACTTAATTGGCCTCTCAGAGTTGGTACGACAACTCCCACCTTTTCATGCTCTCTGTATGTGTATATATTTCTCCTTAATATATGTTCCATTCTATACATCCGAAGAAGTGGGCTGTAGCCCACGAAAGCTTATGCTCAAATAAATTTGTTAGTCTCTAAGGTGCTACAAGTACTCCTGTTCTTTTTGCGGATAAAGACTAACACTGCTGCTACTCTGAAACCTTTTTTAATGTTGTTTGTTAGTTCTCCTTCCCGGCTATATAGTGAACCTACACTTTCCTGAATCTTTCTATTGCTCCTAACACATTTCAAGAACCTCTTCTTTTATGTCCCTTGCTAAGTGAAACTTATTTTGTGCCTTAGCCTCTCTGATTGTGTTCCTACATGCTAGTCCTATTTTTCTATACTCCTCCTTAGCAATTTTTCCAAGTTTCCCCTCTTTTTTAGGATTCTTCTTTGATTATCAGGTCATTAAAGAGCTTCTGTGGAGCCATATTGGCCTCTTACAATTCCTCATGTCTTTCCTTTGCATAGGAATAGTTTGCAGTTGTGCCTTTAATATTGTCCTCTTCAGAAACTGACAGCTCTCCTGAACTCTTTTGCCCTTAGACTTTCCTCACATGGGAGCTGACCTATAATTTTCTGAACTGGTTTTATGAAGTCCGTTGTCCTTATTCTATTGCTCTCCCTCCTTCCTACTGTTAGGATCAGGAATTCTATCATTTCAGGATCACTTTCATATAAATTGCCTTCAGATTTGCAACCAATTCCTCCTTGTTGGTCAGAATCAAGTCTAAAATGCCCCCCTGGTTTCTTCCTCCACCTTCTGACACAAAAAGTTGTCCCCAATCCATTCCAGGCACTTATGGGAAATGTTGTGTCTTGCCATATAACTTTTCCAGAAGATGTCTGGGTAGTTAAAGTGCCATTCCCTTCCCGGCATCTGCCCTTTAAACTTGTGAATTTCATAGGCCAGATTGTGTCCTCTGGAATCAACACAGAATTCTATGATATCCCATCCCTGTGAGTGTTTCCTTCCCTGCTGGATCTCTGTCATCCATCTGAGGGGAGCCCCAGCCACTCAGCGGTTAAACCCGGCAGTCTGAACTGTCTGTCAGACCATTACAGGAGGAAAAACAAATCACTAGAATTCAGCCACTCTAGCTGCATCTCCCTTGCTGTCAGTGGTGATGGGGCATGCAAGATGGGGCCTTTCCCCTCTGGGGGACACCAGCTCTGATCAGGACCCAGGCTTGGAAGACTGACTGGCTCAGGGGGGCAGGGAATGCTACTGCATCTCACCTGAAGCCTGGAATCCATAGGCCCAGGCCTGCACTAAGTCATTCTTTGTAAATCCCCACTGCATTTCCAGCCTGGGCTATGTCCCTTCCCCCTCATGTGAATGAGGGGGCTGATGTGTCACCTGAACTGGAGAGCATTTGCCACATTGACCAACAGACCAGCATGGGGGTGGAGGGACCTTCCATGGGGTGCAGAGCTTCCTGAGCTCAGATCTATGTAGGCCGGGCTCCAGCTGTGCATGGCCCCAGCTGTGCAGCACTCCAGGCTCTGGGCCTGTCCTCACCAAGTGGCCTTATCCCCGGCATACCTTGAATGTGAGAGAAAAGGAACCACAGCACTTGCATGATGACCCTGAGGTTTCTGATGGTCTCAGCCAGAAACCACATCTGTCCCCCCCATGCCTGTGCGTGTGTCACCTGGGCTTTCTGAGGGGTGCAACCTCTCCATTTCCTACTCCCACTGCCTCTGCCTATAGAGGGGGAGGCATCACCCCGGTTGCATCTTATTCAGCCCCACCATGCAGGAGCTAATCTGTGTCGAGCAGACCCAAATGCCAGGCCTCACATGATCCTGAGTGAGACACATCTGGGCCAAGACAAGCCACAGCCCCTAGCTCTGGGGCTCCCAAGGCAGGCTCCCGGGACCAGGCCTGCCATTGGGCACCTTTCCCAGGGGCATGGGATGCTGCACTTCAGCTGCCCTGGATCAGTGCTGTGACCTCAGCAAACACCTCCCATCACTCTTCAGGGTGCCCCAGGTGCTGCCTTCAACCTGGCTTCCCATCTGGAACCAATTTGGGTCACCCATGTGCAGGAAAGAGGAATTCAGACTGCAGTAGATGCAGAGAAGGGCTGTGAGTGCGCTAAAGGGACCAGAGAGCATGACTGAAGAGAGGAGAGTGAATGTGCTGGGCTGGATTAGCCTAAAACACTGTCTGAGATGGGGTCTGATTACTCTCTATGTTGGTGGTGTGGAGGGTGGAGAGTTTGTGGAACATCAGTCTATCTTCTATGGGGAGAGGGGGCTGCAGAGTTTGGATGGCCTCCATTCAGTAGAAGGGGGACCAATCTCCATGGGGACAGGCCGGCTAAAGGAGTCAAGAGGGTGCTAAACTAATAGGCGAAGGGGAGGGTAAAAAGGGGGAAGAAGTGAGCTGTCGGCAAAAATCAAGAACAAAATTAATCCAGGAACCCCAATTAAATGAAGAGAAGAAATTCTTGACTCACCTCTGCACCAGTGCGAGGAGTCTGGGGAACAAACACGAGGAATTGGAATTGCTCCTCTAGAAGCATCAGTTTGGTGTAGCAGGTGTGACTGGAACCTGCTGGGATGATTCCCACGACTGGACGGTTAAAATCCATGGTTACCAGCTAGTCAGGAAGGATCAAGTGAACAAAAGGGGAGAGGACGTGCACTGAGTGTCAAAAATGGCACCACCTGTTTCCGCATCACTGATAACTGGAAAAAAATGATCCTGGATGCTTATGGATCAATGTCCTACCAGATAAAGCACAAGAGAGGTTAGCTGGTGTCAGCTGTAGACCATCACATCACACTTGGGAAGAGGATGCCTGGCCCCTTGAGCACCTTTCTATAATGTGTAGGAAAAAATCCATGTGAAGTGTCCTAGGCCCCAGGTTAGTGCATTAACCACAAGCCCAGCCTTCCCCTATAGGGGTTAATTCCCACCTGGCCCTGGCAGATGCAGCAGCTGCTCTGGATTTCACAGCTCGGGTTGATCGCTCAGTACCTGAATCACTTTTTTTTGTAACTTCATTTTTATTCATTGCTGGCAATGGAGCAGTGAGTGAAATGCAGCAGGCCGCGCGGCAGGGTGGGGCAGGGGAGGTGGGAGGGAGACGATCAGCGCCGGGGATTGATCTGCAATCAGTTCAGCATGGCTTTCGCTGAGTTCCCTTGCTGACCATGGGAATAGGTGTGTTTGGAATGGGAAATGCCACACCCCTCCCCCCCCCACTATGGGAACTAACCCATGGGAAAGGCCCAGGGAGGACAGGGCAGGCTTCAGTTTTAACACGACTCAGCAGGTCAGGTAATAACGAGGCTCTCCCATAAACAGTCACTTGACCAGGTGACATGGGGAGAGCTACAAACCGCTGGATCTGCCAAAGGATTTGGCTCGTGTGTGTTCCCTGGGGGAAATAAACCAGCTGCTCCCTACCGAAGCGGCAGCCTAAGGGACTGGGTTGGGATTGCTAAGGGAGACGATGAGAGCTGGCCTTAAACCTGGCTCCTAACTCCTCTAGGCTCCCTACTTTGATTTTCATGGGTTGGGCGCTGCCTGAGTGGAGCCATGGTGGGTGGGAGGGAATGAGCCTGGGGGGGCTCAGCCCCTCTGAGAAGCAGGCAGTAAATCTGGGCATCTCCACGGGACAGAAGTGGCACAGCTCCAGCCCATGCAGTGATTCCCAGCGTGGCTCAGGGCTGCAGCCTCCTCATCGTCGCCCGCATCCAGAGGATGAAGGTGGAAACTCTTGTGTACACTGCTGGGTGGGTCCCATCCTTGGATCCCCAAGAGACGATGCCCTGGGCTGTTCCCTGGCACACCAGGGGCCCCCAGAGTCACCCTGCGAAATGAAACGAGAGACAGATAAACCACAAGACTCAGCAACAGCACCCGCCCCCCGCCCAGGCAGTCTCAGCATCACACCCTCCCATCCTTGGCAACCTCCTGGTTTCTGCCTCCCCTGGGAGAAGAAAAGATTTTTTCCCATTCATTTGTACAGCCTAACCTCTGATCTGTGCTCTGCAGCCCGACTGCAACACCATCAGGCTCATAAATAACAATTTGTCAAGGGAGCTTGAAGGAAGGAGATTTACATTGAAAGAAGTTTTGTTCTCCTCTGGGTCTCCCACACACAGCATCGTTGAGGCGTTATATTCATCATATATAATATACACGTCATCCTCCAGCACCTCCAGGTCCACCTCATGGAGCGTGTCCGAGCTCAGCTCATTGTCTGCACTAGTCCGGCCCCAGCTGGCGACACTGCACACGGTCCCTGGAGGCACTCGATGATGGGCCGTGGGCAGGCGGATGAGCCTGACATGTTCATTGAGCCGTGCTTTGTGCCGCAGCTGCAAACAAGAGAGGACACAAAGACCAGGGTCAATTTGAAGGTCAGAGTCAATGATGGGGAGAGATGTCCCAATCAAATAAGAGAGAAACTACAGCCAATGCATGGTCATGGGGTCATTGTGGTGGGATGATGGGATGGGGGCAGCACCTGCAGCAGTGTGAGGTCACAGGGGAGGGGTTATGGGATGTGGGTGTACCTGGAGAAGTGTGAGGTCACTGGGGACGGGATCCGTGGCAGATTGAGAGTTAGTGGGGCCCTGTGCTCAGCTTCACTTTTGGGGCCCCAGCTTGGGACCCAACCAAGAAAAAGAACATTCTCTCTTATCTCCCACCCCCGCCCCTGTTTCTCTTCTTTTTTCTTCATCCTCCTATAAGTAATAGGAAGTAAATGAAAATAAAGTGAGGTACCTAGATTGTTTTTGTAGTCTAACTTATTTTTCCACAGACCACTCGAAAATTATTTAGGGTCTCGGAGGACCACTTAATGATCTTTCCAAATATTGTTTGTCCCATGAGCTAATTATTGTAAAGCACTTTGGATAAGAGCGCTTTATAAAAAAAAAAGTCAAAAAACGTTGGGGTGCAGCGTCTGGCCAGGACTTAGGGTGTGGGAGGGGACTCAGGGCTGGGGGTAGAGGGTTTGGGAGGAAGTTAGGTTGCAGGAGCAGGCTGGGGGTTGGGGTGCAGGGTCTGGCCAGGAGTTAGGGTGTGGAGGGGGGGCTCAGAACTGGGGCAGGGGGTTGGGGTATAGAGCGGTTACCTGGGGGAGCTCCGGTTTGAGGGGGGGGGGGGGGGGGGGGGTGTGGGGGGTTGCAGGAGTCAGGGAGAGCAGATGGCTGGGGATGTGTGAGGGGATGCAGCAGTCAGGGCTGGGAGTGTGTGAGGGGGTGCAGGAGTAAGGGCTGGGTGTGTGTGAAGGGGTGCAGGAGTCAGGGATGGGGGTGCAGGGTCTGGGAGGGAGTTAGGGTGCAGGAGTGGGCTGCGGGTTGGAGTGCAGGGTCTGGCCAGGAGTTAGGTTGCAGGAGGGGGCTCAGGGTTGGGGCAGGAAGTTGGGATGTGGAGTGCTTACCTGGGGCAGCTCCTATTTGGTGCGAGGAGTGCAGGTGGGAATGTGTGTGGGGGGGGCACGGGCCAGGGCGGGTGGGGAGCCGGAGGTTGGTGGGGGGGGTTTAGGAGTCAGGGCAGGGGGCTGGGGGTGTGGGCTGAGGTCATGGGAGTGCTCCCAGCCTCCTGTCCCACCCCAGCCCCCTGCCTTGAACCTCTCATGGCAGGAGGATGGGTGGGTATGTATAGGGGGAGTGGAGGGGCCCCACCTTTGCTCCACCCTGCCCCAATTCCACCCCCTTCCCCAAGTCCCCGCCTCCTCCCCAGAGCGTGCTGTAGCCACGCTCCTCCCACTCCCTCCCAGAGCAACCTGAGCGCTGGCAAACAGCTGTTTGGCAGTGGGGGAAGCCCTGGGAGGCAGGAGCAGGAACGCGACACACTCGGGGGAGGGGGTGGGGGAGGGGGGATCTTGGCTGCCAATGCAGCATGAGCCCCAGGAGCTGGCAGGATCAAGCTTATGCCCCCTCAGCTGCCCGGCCCTGGAGTCCCCTGTTCTTGGGGGACCCCATGCCAGGGCATCCTGTATTTTACGGTAAATGTGCCTGTGGGCGGGGTGATGGGATGGGGGAAGTACTTGCAACAGTTTGAGGTCACTGGGTGTGGGGTGGAGTGATGGGGAAACTCCCTGTATCAGTGTGAGGTCACTGGGGGTGGTAGACAGGGGGTGGTACCTGAAGCAGTGTGAGGTCAAAGGTGCATGGGCATGTGATGGAGGTGGTATCTGCAGCAGTGTGAGGTCGCCGGGGGCAGGGGCATATGATATATCTGCAGGATTGTGATGTTGCAGGGGGCTTGGTGATGGGATGGGTCAGAATATTTAGCAGTGTGTGTTCATAGGTGGCTGGGTAATGGGATAGGCATGGTACTTGCAGCAAAGTGAGGTCACAGGTAACAGGGTTATGAGATGGGAGCCTTACTTCCACTCTTGCAAGGACTTTTGGGGCAGGGGGATATGATGGCGGAGTTATCTACAGCAGTGTGAGGTCACTGGGGGCAGGGGGTGCGATGGGGTGGTATCTGCAGCAGTGTGAGATCACTGGGGGCAGGGGGATGGGATGAGGGTGGAACCTGCAACACTGTGAGGTCATTGGGGGTGGGGTGATCGGATGTGGGGTACCTACAGTAGCATGAGGTCACTGGGGGCTGGATGATGGGATTTGGGTGGTACCTTCAGTAGTCTAAGGTCACAGGTGGTGGGGTGATGGGATGGGGGTGGTACCTGCAGCAGTGTGAGCTCACTGAGGGTGGGGAAATGGGACTGTAGAAGTACCTGCAGCAGTGTGTAGCAATTGGAGGCGGGGTGATGAGGTGGGGGCAGTACCTGAAGCAGTCTGAGGTTATTGGGTTGGGGTGATTGGATGGGGGATGGTACCTGCAGCAGCGTGATGTCATTTTCATCCGTCTTGTCATTGGATTCTGGGTGGAGATTCAATGACGTACCCAGATCTGCTGCCTCCCAGGTTCACGTATTGAAATGTTGTGGGCCCCAAGTAGCACGCTGACGGTGCTGTGAAATACAAGGGGGTGCACGTGCTGCAGATGGGCCAATACTATGGATCCAGTCATGGGCTGTTAACCATGTTAAAGTGGGTGGGTATAGCAGCCGCCTTGCACTCAGGATGAATGTAGGGAAGCCAGTGCTCCAGGGCCTTTCCCCTGCAGAAGCGGCGACTGGCTTTGATCTGGTCTGAGGGCAGGGGACTGGCTGGCTTAGGGACATGGGCTCTTGCATTTCTTACCCCGGGTTCCAGTTACAATGAGCCGCCGTCACCACCACCTCCTCCCTGATCAGGAACCCTCCACATGTGCTTCTTTGATTTCCTCCTGTCTCTGTCTTTACAAAGGCCATGTAGGGTCTGGAGTGAGGCCGGGCTCCCCATCCCCCGATGATCAATGCTGGCAGAGTCCCCAAGAGAAGGAGTTAGTTCAGGCCCCCGATCCAGTAAGCTGGTGTACCCCTCCCCTGACCAAGATCAGGGCCCCCATTGTGCCAGCTGCTGCACAGACCCAGACCGAGAGCAGGGCACCCATCGTGAGGGGCACTGCAGAGAAACAGAGTGAGAATCCCTGCTCCAGAGAGTTTTCATAGACACAGGATGGATTCTCATCCCCATTTCACACACTGGGAAATCCAGGCACAATGAGAAAAAGTGACTCACTCCAGAATCACTGGCGCAGTGTGCGGTAGGATTAGAAAATGAACCCAGGAGTCCAGATGCCCAGCCCCCACTCTAACCACTAGAACTCACTCCCCTCCTGGAGCCGGAGACTGAACCCAGGAGTCCTGGCTCCCAGCCCCTCCCCCACTCTATCCAGACAGCCTGCACAAATCTGCATTTCCTGTCTAGGTGCCCACCATTCACATCAGGCGTATTGAGCTTCTATGTGTCGCCTCCGCCTCAGGGGATTTTTAGCATCAACCCCCTCCTCCCGCTCTGCTCCTTTAGCTCCCTGCCCACCTACCCTCAGACATCATTGCTCCCCAGCTGGGTCCTGGGCACACACTGATGCCCCCAGACCCCATGACCCTGAGGCTCGCCAGTTGCATCTTGGTCAAACACTGATAGCCCCCCAGCCCCTCCACGGCACCACATTTGGGTGATGGGGACACACCGATAGCCCTGGTGGAAGGATCTGACTCCGAGATGGAGCCCGGGTTTGCAGACAGCTCTGCTCCGTTTGGGGCTGGGGGGCCTATTCCCCAAGTACTCACCAGTCTGAGCCCCGGGGGGCAGGGGAAAGATGATGGGTGTAAGCGGGGGAATGGTACCGCTGTTGTGGGGAACTTTCCTGGGTTCTGCACTACCCCGGTGAAGTGGGCTAGCGAAAGGATCTGAGTCCTCGCTCCCACTTCCTTTACCCAGAGGCCTCCCTGCCTTTGAGGACTCCCCTTCCACTCTCCTGTCTGGCAGAGTCCTCATAACCCCAACAAGGCTGGGCCCAGGATTCCTGGGGGGCTCGACCCCCAACCCTGCTGTGATCACCCAGGAAAGGGGCTAGGGTGTCCCCACTCCGGGGTACTCTCTCTGCACTGGGCACCTCCCTGGCCCACTGATCATTTCATACAATTTAAAGCAAATACAAGTTGTTTAATTAACAATTAATTGAAAAAAAAAAGAATAAGGAAAAATGGGAAAGGTTAAAGGAAAACACATTACCCTGCTCTGTGGCAGGGAACATTACAAACCGTGTCTCTAGAACATTAGGGCAGTTCACAGTCTGTTCCTTGTAGGTCCCAGGTCTCCTTCTTAGGCCCTGGCTGTGCTGCAGAGACACTGCGGGTTGGACACTTGCTCTGGCCACACGCTCTCAGGCTCTAGGTGGCAGGACCCTTCTTCCCAGCATCGCCCCCGCCCCGTCGGGGTTACGATCCCCCTCCAAGTCTGGCCAGCAGAGCCTTTACAAAAACCATATTCACTCTTCCCCAACAAATTATGTTTATCTATGTGTCTAATCATTGCGCTCTTTATAATTTCACCCAATTTGCCTGGTACTGAAGTTAGCCTTAGTGACCTATAATTGCCAGGAGCATCTCTGGAGCCTTTTTTATGCATTGGTGTCATATTCGCTATCCTCCAGGCATCTGGTACGGAAGCTGATTTAAAGGACAGGTGACTTATTGCTGTTTAATTTATGAATTTGTTCCAAAACCTCCTTACTGGTCCTTACTGAATAGTCAAGTCATGATCACTGGCCCCAGAGCAGCCATGGACATCCAGTCCAGTGATCAGTTCATCTTTATCCACCACAAGGAGACCCACAATTGAGTCACCCCTAGTTGGGTACAAAACTTGGTATTAGAAACATATGTATAATTTTTCAAAATCTCCAAGGATGATTTACTCCTGGCTACGTGAGACCTCCCCAGTCTGTCTCCCAATAGGAAGTCCCCCGGGCTAACCTCATTTCTTCCCACAAGTCACAGACAGGTGCAAAAGGAGAAACATTTCCTGCTCTCTGGTTTGGATTCAGTGAACTGTGCCAGCCCCCTACCGGTTCCCCTGCTGGGCTGCGTTAGTTAGCAGATTGATCCCTATCCATTCGAGGTCCTGGGGTTCTCAATAACGTAAACCAGGTAATGATGTGTCTAAAGCAGGGGTTCTCAAACTTCACTGCACTCTGACCCCCTTCTGACAACAAAAATCACTACATGACCCCAGGAGGGGGGACCGAAGCCTGAGCCCTCCTGAACCACTGGTGCGGGGGGAAAGCCAAAGCCCGAGTCCCCCCACCCTGTGTGGGGAGGCCAAAATCGAAGCCCAAGGGCTTCAGCCCCAGACAAGGGGCTTGCAACCTGAGCTTGACTGCCTAGGGCTGAGGCCCTCAGGCTTTGGCTTCGGCCTCAGTCAGTGGGGCTTGGGCTTTAACTTTGGCCCCAGGCCCCAGCAAGTCTAAGCCAGCCCCGGTGACCCCATTAAAATGGGGTTGCAACTCACTTTGGGGTCCTGACCCACAGCTTGAGAACCGCCTCCCTGCTCACCACTTTTTGTACCCTCTCTCCCCTACCTCAATGGGCTGTAACCAGCGACAAGAACATTCCAGTCATACGCATCGTCCCCCCGGGTTTCCCCATTTCCCCTCCCCAGGGAGAATTTCTAACTCCTCTTCCTTATTGCCCAGATTCCGCTGCCAAGAGCAGTGTTGCTTCCTTTCACGAGTGATATCCTGCAGGGCACATACACCACAGCACAGCATTCCCCTGCGTCCACACTGGTGTTCCTGGCTTACAGATAACCCATCCTGCAGTGAGAGACTCCATCTCCCGTGTCCCTTTCTTCCCTCCGTTGCAAGGTGCTGGGGGAGAAAGAGAACATGTCCCGAGGGCTGAGGCCCCACGGGATTGCTGGTGTTGCAGCATGCTCTCCAGGAACCCTCAAGCCTCTGCAGCATCAGAACAGCAGAGCCTGGACTGGAGCAAGGGAAAGGCCTGTTTTCCACAGAATCCTTCCCTCAGGCCTGGAGCATTTAGAGCAGAAATCCCTGGGGGAGTTAACGTTGCTCTAAAAAGAGCTGCCCGGGGGGGTGCAGCTTCTTGACACCACCACACAAAGGGATCTGTTTGTTGAGCTGCATAAAGCCCTGCACTGATTCTCGGAGAGGATTCCCCCGAGCAGTTGGGGGAGGCAAGACCTTATTCCTTACCTCTCATGACAGGGCCGTGGGAGAGCTTGTAGGAATCCAGAGGCAGCTTTCTAGAGGGTTAATTCAGAAATTCCCTGTGGAACCTAGGGGCTGCGGCCTACGGCAGGAAGGAGCCAGGTGGTGGTTGGAGAGACTCTAGGAGGAATGCTATGGGATGGCGCTCTGATCGCCTCTTCACTGGGCTTCTTCCCACCCCCACCTTTGGGGTAAGTGCATCACCTTCTCCTTCCTGCCTGTGGGCTGGAAAGCAGAAGAGATGGCAGGAGAGAGGTTGCCCACTCAGCCCATGCACAGGAGGATCCATTGCAGCTCACGTCCTCCTGCTTGTCCCAGCCCAGAGGAATGCATGACACCGAGCCTGGACTCTGGGACTGCATTAGTCGCCAACAGGGGAGTGTGGTAGGAGAGGACACAACATGTCTACACAGAACTTTTTCTGGACTGCTGCGGTGCGGGGAGAGAGGCCAGATTCCCTCTGGCTCGTTAGGACTCTGAGGAAGCTCTGGGATCTGGAGAGAGGTCTCTGGAGCCTCGGAATGTGCAGGTTTGGAGACATGTGGCTCCTACCTAGTCCAGAGTAACCTGCCGTGTTCCCCCACAAGAGCCATATGATCAGGCAACACTGCCTCTATTGCCTTGGCCACATGTATTGTGTGCTTTTTCTGGTGGCTCGTCCAGAAAAGGAGGACAAGAGCTCACTACTGCTACCATCTGAGGGAGTTGCTGGGTTGAGATCAGCTGGTAGAAGGAGTCAATAGCCCAAGAATCTGGGACTTCAAGCCCCTAGAGTGACCTCTTACCTTTATAGACCCCCCCCCCCCATCATACACAGCTATTTTAAAGTTTAGCGTGATAGTAAAGAGACCCCTTGTCAACCCTTCACCACCCAAGAGAGCCGGCAGCATTTGTCATTAACTATTTATTTCTCCTCTCCCGGCTCCCAAACTGCTTCTCCTCCCTACTGCCGCCAGCCACCTTCGCGTTCTCCCTCTTCTCTCCCCGGCTCTGCTCACTTGATTGCAGCAGCTCAGCGGATGCTCCAGCTTTACTCTTTCACTTCCATTCTTCTTCACTTCTTTGGGTGGCTGCATTTGCCATTGAGCAGGCTGATGGAAATACCTGAGTGCTCTCTCTAGGCCAGGGGTCTGAAACACGCGGCCTGCGGGGCTATTTCTCTAGGTAAGCGGCTCCGGGCCAGAGCTCAATGCCGTCCTGCACCCCAATCCCCTGCCATGAGCCTCCTGCCTGCACCCCAACTCCCTGCCACACCTCGCACTCCCTCCTGCACCCCACACTCCAATCCCCTGCCCTGAGCCTCCTGCCTGCACCTCAACCCCCTGCTGCACCCCAACTTCCTGCCCTCAGCCCCCTGCTGCATCCCCCAACCCTTCTGCACCCCAACCCCCTGCCCTTAGCCTCCTGCCTGCACCTCAACCCCCTGCTGCACCCCAACTTCCTGCCCTCAGCCCCCTGCTGCATCCCACATCCTTCCTGCACCCCAACTTCCTATCCTGAGCCCCCTTCTGCATCCCCCACCCCTTCTGCACCCCAGCCCCCTGCCCTGAGCCTCCCGCCTGCACCCTGCACCCCTACCCCCTGCCCAGAGCCCCCTACTGCACCCTGATCCCCTGCGTCATCCCTCCAATTCCCTGCCCTGAGTCGCCTGCACCTCAACTCCCGCCCTGAGCCCCCGCCACACCCCTCCTTCCCCCTCTGGGGGCAGGGCTGGGGACAGCGAGGGGGGGTGTCAGCGATGCGGCCCTCGGGCCAATGAACTAGTCCTCAGGCGGCCCTCATGGTCATTTGAGTTTGAGACCCCTGGTCTAGGCTCACAGGCCCAGCAGCTAAAGCCAAGCTGCTCCCACTGAGAGCAGGGGGAGATTAGCCTGGAGTTTCAGGAGTGGAGGCTTGGCCCATGGGGACCCAGGCGCTGCTGCTGCCACCTTCATGGTGAATCCTCCAACCCCTCGCCAAAGGGCTCTTCCACATTCTGCAAACTGGCCTCACGGACTGACTGTCTAGGAGAACAGAAACCCTTTGTTAGAGCCGGAGAGTCTCTTGCCATGGCTCCCTGAGGGTCACAGTCAAACACCTGCGAGTCTCTAGGAGGCTCTCAAGCAGTTCCCTGCTCAGGCACTTGGCACCCACTAGCAATGGTCTCTGACAGCAGCATTGCCAAGGGGAGCTCAGCAGATGGTCCCTTCTATGGCTTCCTGAGTGGGAGGGAGGTTGGTCTTGTCATTTAAGGCCTAGTGTCAGAGTCAGGGCTCCTGGGTTCTCTGACTTTGGAAGTGGGTGGAGTCCAGTGGTTGGAGTTGGACTGGTATCAGTCCCACGCTTCCTTCCTGCCTCTGTCAGGGACGTTGTGTGTGACCTTGCAGCCAGTTGCTTTGTATCCCTATGCCCCAGCGAACAGGGATAATACTGACCCCCCTCAGAGGGGCTGGCAGGGGTCAGCAGCGTCATGACTCAAGTTGGAATGAATTGTGCTCTTGGTGGTGAAGGGCCCAGATTCAGTCTCCATGGATGCCCAGGGAGCCTGTATTGTGGCCATGGTTTGACTCCCCCTAGCATTACAGGCTGTTTAGCCCGGTCCCGGCCAGGTGTGGTGCATCTGCTCCTGGCCCTCTCTGGCACACAGCTCCATCCCACACAAGAACATGGCCCACCACGGACAATCCATCAGCTCCCATCTGGTGTTCAGCTCCAAGACGGATGGGGAGCCCTAGCCAGACCATAGAAAGACAGGGTGGTGTTCTTTGAGGGAAACTGCTAGAGCTTCAGCCTCTGCTCCCACCTCCACCCACACGCTGAGGGCTTCAAAAATGGTCCCTGGCCCCAGGTAAACAAAGTAGCTGAGCTGAGGCCAGGGTGGGACTGATCCTAAGAGAAGAGCAGATTTCTCCTTTGCTCTAGGGAGATTCCCATAGGAAAGGCAGCTGGGGTGGGGGCGGGGGCAATACAAGCACTACCCCTCAGCCCTTGAATAGCAGCAACTAGGACTTTGGGAGCCAAGGGACTGGTGGATCTTGCTGGAGAGCAGAAAGGGGCATTGGAGAAATTGTACAAAAGTGAATGTCACGGCTGGGTCAAGGGCAGCCAGACCTACTGGTCAGAGCCAGAGTCCACACTCACATGACAGGAGTGGAGAGTCAGCTGGGTCAGGATACTGGACGATCAGCAGCAAAAGACAAACTTGCGATCACCACCACCAATCAGATGCCAGGAAATCAAGCCAGGGGAGCGGCAGCAGAACGAGGCAGCACACGGTCCAGAACAGGGAGCAGCCCTGGTGTTCAGTCAGCTTCGTGTTCCTGCTGCTGTCCTACGTAGGGCCAGGGGGCCAGTGAGCTTTCCTGGGACTCCTCCAATAGGACCTCAGGAGTGGAGCCTCAAACTGGGGCTGAACTTCATGGGTCCGAGGGAAGCAATTTTCAGCAGGCTGCCAGGTGGAGGGTTGGAGTGTGGCTGCTCCCATGAACCCTGCAGATCGGGGTTGAAGACCCCTGGGTGGTGACAGTGAGTTCTCTCCCTGCTCAAACCTCCTGCAGCAGGATCCTGGACACATCCTCTGAGAATAAAATGAGGATATCATGATGAGAAATAGGGCTCTGTACCAGGCCCGGGATCCGGGGACAGGGAAAGTTCCCAACCAGGATATGTAGCAGGAGCCCCCTGTTTCTTGCAAGACCCCCAAGTGGTAGGACAAGTGAATGGCTCTTACCTGCAGGAGGTGCATGGGATCTTCTACCTGAGCTTCAATAGGACCCATGTGCTTGGTTTGACAGGATGAGATGACCTGTCCCCACTGCTCCCTGAGCTGGGCTGGCAGCAGGATAGATCTCTGTGAGAGGCTGGGACAGAGCCTGAAAGACAGATGTGACAGTCAGGGTTCTGTCACCTCAGCAGGAGAACAGAGGGTCTGAACCCCAAAGAATAAGCAATTGAATCAGCTGATTCAATGAAGAATTATTGTGCCCTACAGGTACATCATAAGGTCCTCTCATGGATTGGTAACTGGTTAAACACTGCTCTGCACTGACTGCCCTGACCACGGGTGGCCCAATGGCCCACCGCACCCCCAACTTAGCAGCTCCAGCTACCAAGAGAGCAAGAACCAGAGGCCTTCCTGCTCCTGGGTCAGAGGAGTAGGTTGAGGCTCTACCTGGATGTGAGTGTTGGCCTTCCCCAAGCCCATGGTCTAGACTCCATTCAGGGCAGCGCACAGGAACTGCAATTCCTATTCTGGATCTAGGGGTGGTTTCAGTTTGCTGGCAGGAGACTGTACATGAGACCTGGCAGTTGCAGGGCGACCCAGGCACTAACATGGGCACGGAAGTTTGAGGAATAGGGCAGAGGCCTGTGTGGGGCAAGGAGGGCAGGGATTTGGGAAGCAAGAGCAGAGGATCAAATACTTTCTTCATGTGGGACAGGATGATCCCCATTTCAAAGAGAGAAAGTGAGGCACCAGGGGGGAGAGTAACCTGGCCAGGATCACGTTCCCACTCAGTGGCAGGACTGCAGTAGAACCTGTTCCCTGCTCTCATCACTGGACCCTGCTGCCCCTTCTGTAGGACCCCTCCATCCATCCTCTCCCCTAGGCCATCCCCACCCCTTTCCAATACCAGGCTCTTTCCAGAATGGAAGCAGGCTTGTAACAGTTCACTCACCGCTAGGTGCCCCTTCCTGGCCAGGCCTGGGGTCACAGCTTTCCTGCTGGGCTAGCACCCCCGCCCAGAGTCGCTAGGGCACTCAGGCAGCTTTTTGCCTGGGAACTCAGCCCTTCAGCCAGGTGACCGTCTTTTAGTCCACTCCTTCCTGGGTTGCTCGTCCCAAACCAAGAGTCCAAACATGTTTTTAACCAAAACAAGGTCCTCCGTCCCTTCGGGGATTTTCCTCAGCCTGACTTTGGCTCGACTTGCCCTTGCTGGCCTTGGGAGCTCTTTCTATGAACTTGTACGTCCCCTTCCTTAGAGACCATGGGAGAACCAGTCCTACCCTGGATTCTAGGTTCTGTCCCAAGGCCCTGTACCGAACAGCTAGGCCTGCTCCTGTACCTTTGCTGCGGTTTCCCCTGGCCTTCCCCTCAGGTGGAGCTCACTCTGTAATCCATTGGGCCTAGCTCCAGGCTTTATTGCCCACAGGCCAAGCCCCCCTGTCATATATGCTCCTCCTTAGAACCTGGCCCACATGAGGGCAAGTTCTATTCTTCTCCAAGCTTCATCCCTCGGCATCGCGTCGCTGTCACCGGCTGCGTGCTTGTACCGCCTGCACCCACAGTGTCTCCAGCTCCACTGCCAGCTCGCTCCCCAGAATGGAGAGGCAATCCTCCTCTTCTGCAGTATCCCAGCGCTCTTCCTGCAGCCGCTCAGTCTCATTAACAGCTGCTTGCAGAGCCTGTTCTGAAGCCTTTAGCTTCTTCTGTAGCCTTTTTGCTACTGCCGCTGCATCCGCCAAAACCTTTTCCATCAGGGTCGGAGAGCCCACCATGGACTGCTCCACCCTTGTGTTTGTCCCTCCTTCAGTCTGCTTCATCTCTGGTCCAACCGTTTCCTCCTTCACCTCCCTGCAGCACCCGACAAGGTGTGTTCCTGGAGGGTCTGCAAAGTCCATGGCCATCCCTGCCACCTCCACCTTGCCTGCCTCATGGGGGTTTGTGTCAGAGGACACCGTCTCCTTTCTTTCTAACTTCTTGGGGCCCTGGCATCCAGGGCCGGTGTAACCACTAGGCGAACTAGGCGGCCACCTAGGGCACCAAGATTTGGGGACACCAAAACTCAGTGCCCCAATTTTTTATTTTTTTACACTACAGTGGAGTCACATCTTACGCGGGGGTTAGGTTCTAATGTCAGCGCGTAACAGGAAAATTGCGTATAGTGAAAATCATAAAGTCCAGTACACACAGTGTACGCTGTATACACTGGAACACGGGTCCTCAATTAAACACATGCATGCCAAAGGTGGGATGCAAGCGGATTTTTTTTTTTAAATGGCAGGCTGCGGGTCCCGGCCACCGCTCAGCCTGCCGCCAGCCTGGGGTTCCGTTCACTCAGCCGGCAGCGGGCTGAGGCGTCTCCCTGTGCTGGCCCCGCTGCCCAGGGTCCCGTCCCGCTCTCCCCCGCTGCTCACCGCACCCAGCTCCGGACTGCTCCAGCCCCAGCTCCAGTTCCACACTGCCTCAGCACGGCTGCTGCTGCTGTTCCGCCTTCAGCTCCCTGGGCTGCTTGTCTGGCCCCTCTGGCTCTGGTTGCTACAGCTCTGCCCCCAGGGCAGGTCTGCTCTCTCTGGGCTGTGCTCTGGCTTTGGGGCTGCAGCTCTGCTCCCAGCAGCTTAGCTTGGGCCCACTCTCTCTGACTCAGGCAATTCCAGCTCACAGGGAGGATGGGACCCTCCTGGGCTCCTGACTCCCTGATTAGCTGCCCGCCCTGTCAATCAGGCTGATCTGGAGCATTGGCCTCTCCCCATTGTTCCTGGGGACTGTCAGTCTCAGGGTCCTGATTTCCCATCGACCCTTCCCCTTTTAGTGCTGGGAGCTAGCCAGCCAAAACACCCCCACTGAGTGTTAGTAAGGAGGCAACAGTCCCTTACAATGGGGAACAGGAGCAGCAGGAGCATCGTCAGAGGGAGTCCGGGGAAGGAGACGATGTGTCTGCCTCTAGGGTCACTTATAGACCTGTCTGGGGGAGAGCAAAAGGGAGGGGCTGGGCTCCCCAGGTGACACTCGGCTCAAGATCCTGCGGGGGAGGAGTTCACACGTAGCGTAAGGGACTCACCAGCCACCCAGCAGAGCTAGCAGAGAGCAAACCCTTGGCTGTGCACATCTGGGGCCCTGAATCCACTGGGGCCTGTGCACATTGGGGCCACTATGCCCCTCCCCCCACCAACTTGAGCCCTGGGGAGAAGGTGTAGGAGCAGCACTGTCATGGCCCAGCTTGGCAGGGGGGTGGGCATCTGCCAGGGCAGTGGGTTACAGGCCTGGCTGAGCAGTGGGGATACAAGGCAGGAAACCGCAGGGGCATGAGCTCCGGGGCGTGGGTAGGGGATCTGCCGTCTCAGTGCTTGGACCCCACCACCACCACCACCACACCTGCTGGGAGGGAGGGTGGAAAAGGGGAGTCACCAGCCTGAGTCCATTCTGGTGGGGCCATGGGCACTGCAGGGCTGCGCTCACCCTGGGTTGTGCCCAGCAGCCCTGCAGAGTGGAGGGAAGTGGTTCAGCTGCTAAGAGGAGGGGCCTAGTTTGAGGCCGATGCTGTGGTTAACCCAGCCTCATCTCAGCATCTCTCTGCACCAGGTGAGCTCCTGTGTCTGGTTGGGACCTTCACAAGCCGCAGGCTGACAGACTCGCTTCCCCCTCTCTCGCAAAGCAACGCCGGTCCTCTCCGCTCTCATGTCCAGGTGAAGCAGCAGGAAGAAGGTTCCTCTGTGGCCAGGCACCCTCCACAGCTGGGGCTGAAGCACATCTGGGCACTGGCCCAGCCTGGAGCTGTGCACATCTGGAGTGGAGCTGAGCCCTGATGCAGCTTGCACAGCCTCCTCTCCATGCACATGCCCGGTGAGGCGTGCAGCAAGGGCTGAGACATCCACTGACACGGCTTTGCTGGCCTCTTCCTCCAAGCGCCTGGGTTGCAGCACAGATGGGGGTGGGGCCACACCTAGCTGGAACCCCTCTGTGCCCCTGGCAGCCATGCACTGCTGGGTACTGCGCACATCTGGAGTGGAGGTGGGTGAAGTGGCTCAGCCGCTAACAACAGTCTGAGCTCTCTCCCTGTCTTGGTGCTATTGTGGTGGGAGCCGCGGTTTCACCAAGACTGAGCTCAGCTTCTGGTGGGAACCCGGCCCCTTGATCCTCCTCAATTGCCCCCCTCCCTCACAGCGTGGGTGTGAGCTGGGGTGAGGGAAATGGGTTAGGGAGACCAAACCACCCCCCCGCCCCGACCCGCATCTGTGACAGCACCACTTTTCACAGACAGAAAAGTGGGGGGTGGGGCAGAAATAGTGAATCTGATTCTCAACCCCTCCCCCACCCACCGAGCCAGCAAATCTTGGATAGGAGTTGGTGCCTCCTAGAAGGGAAAAGCCCCATGTCCCCTTCCCCTTCCCCAGCCAGTCCCCGCCCTGGGGCTGGTTTAGAGCCAGTGTCCCCTAGAGGGGAAAGGCCCATGTGCATTTCCAGCCCACCCCATAGTGTAGTGTGAGGCTGGATCCCATTTGGAGCCGTTCCCATTGGTGCGAGTGAGGCGCTGAGTAGACTACAGTGTGTACCTGCTCCTCGGCTTACGTTCTAGGGGGGGCCATTGTGTGTTTGGCTCTTGTGAAAATCTCTCCATATCCCCCCATTGGGAGATGCTGGGTGCTGGGATTCCATGGGATTGAGCCTCAGCACTTGACAGGATGGGCTAGGGATTGTAAAGGGGGTCAGGGTGTTACGGGCCCAGGGCCGACTGAAAGTCAATGGGATTTCGACACCTCACTCCTGCAGGTGGCTTTGAACATCTTAACTTGTCTGTGTGCAATAGCAGTGGTCACTTCTAAAGACCCTGGAGGGAAGTAAACACCCACAAAGGCTGAATGTCACTACACGCCATTGATGCCGGCAGACAGAGGACAGGGAGTGAAATAAACAAGCAAACATGGCAGAGGTGAAGGCACCAACAGAGCTGAGATACTACAGCAACTGGTTACACTGTCAGGGGATGGATGGATGGAGGGGGTGTGTGGGAAGGGAGGGAGGGAGGGATGGAGAGTTGCATATGCATAGGGAGAGCGGGAGCGAAGGCTAGAAGGACGGATGGAAAGAAGGGTGTGGATGGGAAGGGAGGGATGGCTTGTTGATGGGGACTGATGGATATGTAACTTTAGCGCCCTCGTAGCCAAGATGGAGTCTGCTTTGCAGGCAGCTCTGCCCAAGAGATGGCGCGCGCAGGAATGCAGCAGGAGAAATCCCTTCCACCCCAGGGGCACCTGTTCCAAAGCCCCCAGAGTGAACACACCCACCCACAGGAAAAGTACAATGGATATAAGAAAGGGAGATATTTATTAACAGAGGGATGAGAGGAGAAAAACAATAAGTGGAATAATAGTGGGAACAGTAGAACAGGGCTGGACCCAAACCAAGGCCCCACAGGCCCAGTGGTAGCACAGTCTGGAAGGGCAGACACTGAGCAGTGTGTCTGCACAGAGAGTTCAGGAGTCCTGAGCAAAGTTCCAGTCCAGGGGTGAGTCTTGGGTGCTCCTGGTCATCTTCAGCGACAGTGAACTTTCCCCAACAAACCCCTCCAGTGCCCTCTTCTGCTGCTCTCTGCAAAGCCACACAGAGCGACCACCTCCCCAGTTAACTAGCTACAGCCTCCCTCCTTGTTCCCAATGCAGCGTCCCAAGCCCCAGTACTCACAGCCCCACGCAGCTCTGGGCAGCAGTGATACTGGGTCCAGCTCCGGCCTGTCCTTCTCGGGTGATTCCTCCCTGGCACAGTGCTCTCCTGGCTCCAGTCCTGGGGTGTTCCCGATTGGCCCTGTCCTTCCCAGGCTTCAGGCAGGTTCTCTGCTGCTTCCTTTGCGAGGGCCTGGGGGCTGCCCCTCTCTCTCCCCGGGAGCTCAAGAGCCACCCCCTGGAGTTTCCCTCCATTCTTCTCAATCTCCCCCTCCCCACTAGGAAAAAGATTTAAAGGGGCCATGCTCTCTAAACCCCAAAGGGGTTACAGAAAGATAGAAGGGGGTGCATGGTCTGTCATGGGGTAGATACACCCCGTCAAGGGGTGTCTAGTCATGTACAGTCAGTGGGGAGCTTATGCCCTGATTGCTAGAGTCTCTCTGACACCCTAACCCAGAACATGGGAGAGTGCGAGCTAGCGGTCAGAGTCCTTTGGGCTATCCTTGTTCTCAGGGCAGTGTGATCTAGTAGTCAGAGTCCTTTGGGACAGCTCTTTCTCTCAGGTTGGCATATCCTAGTAGGCAGAGGGGAAAGGGCTGCCCCCCAGAGTCTCAGGCTGTCAAGCAGGGTAGAGCATCAAATCAATGGTCGGGGACCTCCAGCCCTCAGGCAGGGCGGAGCAGCAAACAGTTCTTCCACTTCCACTCTTCCAGTTGAGGCCCTGCCCCCTCCGCAGGACTCTGGAGTACCGGTAAGTCCTTTAAGTTACTTTCACCCCTGGCGGAGAAGGTTCTGGGTATTTCTCAGCTGGAATCCAGTGCAGACTTCTGGGCAGCTCTGTCCCAGAAAGAGGAATCTCAGCTGGAGCAGGTGTTGAGAAGGGCTGGTGGGACGATCAGGGGAATGGAAAGCCGGTCTGACGAGAAAGGAATAAAATACCTGGGCTAGCTTAGCATAGAACACAGGCTGAGAGGGGTCTGATTGCTCTATAAATACATCGGGGGGGGGGACGGACACACGAGGCAGGGAAATGAGCTGTTGAAGCTAAAGGAATAATCAAATGGGGATAGAAGTGGCAGGGATCAATGGAGGCTGGAGATGAGGAGAAGGTTTCTAACCATCACAGGGGGAAGGTTCTGGAAAAACCTCCAACAGGAGCATTGGGCCGGGGGGGCGAGTAGCAGCCTAACAAGGATGCACACAAAGCTTGATAAGTTTACGGATGGGCTGATACGACAGGGCTGCCTGTAATAGCAGAAACTGGACTTCATGACCCAGTAGGGCCCTTCCAGTCCTGTGTTCCCATAAGGGCATGAGGCACCTGAAATACAACTCCCATGATTAGACATTGTTAGACTTTGAGTTTTTAGAAAAATGTTCCAGGAAAAGTGTTGATGAAACAAGGGAACCCCCACCCCCCCACTTCCCTATCACATGTTCTGACCATCTCTACTCTTCACCTTCACTAGAGGATCTACTTGTGAACTCAACCCTGAGGCTATCCAACAGATAGGACCTTGGGTGAAATCCTGGCCCCATACACGTGGATGGGAGCTTTGCTGTTCATGTCCACAGGGCCAGGTTGGCACTGGAGCTGAGGGAGAATCAGTGTTCCCATCTAACAGGAAATGGCAACATTCCAATCTTTGTTTTCTAAGAAAAGTTGAGATGTCAACATTTTTGGGCAGAATGGAAATTCCAAAAGCAGGTTTGACTCAGAAATGTCGAAATGTTTCATTGCAACATTTTCAATCAAAATGAAACATGGTGAGATGTTGACAGATTGAAATGTTTCCTTCCATGTGAACAAACTGGAGAGAGTCCAGAGGAGAGAAACAAGAAAAAAAAAATATGATCAGAGATTCAGAAAACCTTATGTAGGAGGAAAGGCTAAAAGAATTGGGCTTGTTTAGGCAGAGAAGAGTTCTGTTTCCCTGAACACAGTGGGAATCAAACAGCAGCAGACAACTCCTCTGTTCACTGTGCAGAGCCGGCATCGGAAGCCAAGTCTCTGTGCCCAAAATGGTTCTTCTCTTAGCTTTTTCTCAGGGCCACATTCCTGTGCTTCCAGGTTATGTCTGCCTGGCTTTTTACATTGTGTCTCACTCGCTTCTGTTCCCAGGTCTCTCTTATATGTTGTGTCTGTCTGATCCACATGCCTCATTACCCCAGAACAATATTCGGTGACAACCTTTTCTCCCGAGTTATTAGAATTCCCACCTGTTCACAGGGGTTTACATCACCTATGGGGATTCTGGAGTATTTTCTCTGCTGAATTCTATAGGACCTCTACAAATGCTGATCATTTTTATACCTAATCCATTCCTCGCGGGTTTTCCACCATCAAAATTCCTAGCTGCAGCATGTCTCTGGCTGGCTTAAAAACATTCTTTCCCCCAACCGAAGAGCAGGAACGGGGTCATGTGGCTTTGGTGGCCAACCTATCACCAAGAAGCACGGCTAGTCGAATTAAACAGCCCATGACAACAGCACATTGAAATGGTTTTGTGAAAAAAATTGAAATTTCAATGATTTTGTTTCACACATTTTGAGTCAGACCCAACTTTTGCTTGTTTTCAGTATTTTCTGTTATTTTTTCCTCTCCTACCCCACAAGTATTAAATTATTTCTTATTTCTTATTGTGATCATGACCGGAGGTTGGAAAAACACAAAGGAAGGGAACCCAGAATGCATCACTGAGATACATTGGGGCAAAAGAAAGAATTGTCTATTTCCAAATATTTGGAAAATATTGAAAACGGACACTTGTTTGAAAAACAAATGACACTTGGAGGGAAAAAAGCCATTTTTCTGAATAAAAAACGTTTTCTCTGAACAATTTGCGCTGCCTTTTCCATCACTGGCCTGTAGACTGGACGCTGCATGTGTGGATGATACAGGGTTGGGGGAGAATAATGGGGCGGTGGGCAGGATGCAGGTGCTGGGCTGAGCCATAAACAAAATTGGTGCTAAACAAAAACATCGAGGCCCAGATCCTCAGAGGTGTTTGGGTGCCTAACTCCCATTGAAATCACAGGGATACCTTTGAGGATCTGGGCTCCTAGCTCTTCCCTCCAGGAGATCTCAAAGTGCTTTACAAAGGATGGTCAGAATCATTATACCCAAATGGGTAAACTGAGGCACAGAAAGGGGCCAGGACTTGCCGAAGGTCATGCAGCAGCAGAGCCTTTGCTCTGGCTTCTTGGCCACACAGCTTCCCAGCTCACAACAACTCAGTCAGGCAGTCCCACACACCGTGGCCCCACAGCCCCTCAACCACATTGCTTGTTAATTTCAATTCCCATCCTGTGTTCTCTTGAGTCAGTACAGATCTGATACAAACTTCTCCAGCACTGAATTCCCACCTGACCCATGTCATCTGGGGTGGCGCTAGGTCCATCACGGCAGGGGAGGTCTCAGGATACAGGGTGTGAGGATGTAACATCTGCAGGGCTGGAATTACCCCCACCCCCAAATCCACTGGCTGTGGAGCAAATACAGACAGTATCGATCTGTGTGTCTCCACACTCCCCTTCATCTGGCTCTCTCAATGTCTTGTAACAGGGGCAGTGCTGGCCAGCGCTCCCCAGTACCCGGAGATGCCGTGTGGCTGATCCCTGTCTGACTCAAGGCCAGATGTGTCTGAGCCAGAGGCACGAGAGAGATTCCCAGAGCTACCGTCAGATGCATGGGTCCCTCCACCCCAACCCGCTGCAATAAGAAATCCATGTTCTGTTGATAGACTCATTCATTCCAAGGCCAGGAATGGGACATAGGGCCTTTCCCCTCTAGGGGCACTGGCTACCATGTGGTCCAAGGGAAGAGAACTGACTGGCTCAGTGAGTTATTTTCCGGCCTCAGCGTGGTGCGTGTGAAAGGCCCTGCTATACCAACACCTTGAAGTGCAGTATTTGGTCTCTCTGTCCTCAGCCCCTCCCCCTGTCTCTCTCATGGTGGGGGGAGACCTGAGAAGGATCAAAGGGCTGGGTTCCCATCTGCAGCTGAGAGGAGTTCAGGTTAATCACAGCCCCCACTACAATAGGCAGGGAGAGACTCTAGTGTCTCTAGTGTTAGCAGCGATGTCATGTCTCCCAGCTCAGCACCAGATGTGCATGGAGACAGAGGCTGCAGGACCCCAGCTGTGCACAAAAGGGCATGGGCCAGCCCCAGCTGTACAGAGCCCTAGGCACTGAGCATCTCCAGAAGATGCCCAGCTGTGCAGACTCAGCGGTGCCTGACCCTCCCCCCAGCCTACGTGGGGAGGTGTCCAGAGAGCCACACAGCAGAGTTTGATGCGGAGCTTTCCTGTTCCCTCCAGCCATTTCTATAAAACCCCCGGGGTTGTGTGTGAAAGACCTTCTCCTTCCCTGCTCTGCTGAAGAGGATGCTGCTGCTACTCCTGCTCCTGGTGGCCGTTCTCCTGCACCCTAGGTCTCGAGCTGCTGAGTATGGGGGTGTGGGGCACGATAGGGAGCAGAGCCTGCACATAGCCCAGTGGAAGGGCCTGGGGCTGCTTCCCCGATACAGCAATCCTGGGAAGCTCTGAAAGGAGGCAGCTTCTCCTCACCATCTCCCCTGCCCCCATGTGGGATGCCCCATGTCCGAGGCATCTGAGGGCCAGTGGGATGGGGAGCCGAGGGAGAGAAGCTGTTTCCACAGATCCGTGGGGATCCAGTCTGCACTAGGGAAGCTTCCCACCAAAGAACATCAGCCACCAATTGTGGGTGTGACATGTCCTGGAGGCCACACACAGGGTAACAACCTCCTAGTGCTGCCAGCTAACAGCCTCGCACCTTTAACTCAAGGACTGTGCTCCAGGGCTGGGGTCAACCACAAAGCTAGGAGGCCATTGAATCAGCACCATTGGGAGCCCACCCAGATTTCCAGCCCTGGGTGGAGATCGGCTCTTCCTGCGACAGTAGAAAGCACAGCAGTGCTCCGAATGCAGCTCACTCCTCTGGCCGTCTGTGCAGGGCACAGGGACCTCGGGGCTGCCCTAACCTGTCTGTGCCCCAAGGGGACATTGTGGTAGCTGGTCAGAGCTGGGCACCTCCATGGCCTGGCATAGATCTGCTCCCCCCAGTTGTACACTGCCGGGGGGGCCTGCCAAAGGCATTGTGCTTACAGCTGATTTATGGGGGGGGGGGGTGTTGCAAGGACAGGCTGGGTCTGGAAAAACCAAAAATCCCATGGCACGGCGGGGGGCAGAGCTAATCTGAGACACGTGGGGCAGGGTTTCAACAGAGCTCCAGAACCACTGGCCTCAATGGGATTCTCCAGTGAACTCAGTGGGTTGGGAGGGGATTGTCAGTGATCTCCACGTTATCTGGGTCAAGGAGCCAATCCAGGAGGAGGGGGCAGGGAAACTGGGATGGCTGGGTTGAGTGGTCGATCTCGGGCAGCAAAGGCTGAGGATGATGGTGGGGATGGGACTGGGATCCTTGGTTAAACTGTCCAGCCTTATGTTGTCCCAAAGCAGGTGAGTTTTACCCCTCTCCATCTCTCTGCCAGGGGCAATCATTGGGAGAGAGGAAGCTGAACATCACTCCAGACTCTACATGGCCTTTGTGAAGATAGAGACAGGAAGAGATGGAGAAGGAGGCTGCGGAAGGTTCCTGATCCAGGAGGACATGATGGTGACAGCGGTTAATTATAACTGCAACCTGGGGTAAGAAACTAACCATCTGCCGTCCCTGAGCCAGCCAGTCTCTGTCCTGGGGCCAGATCAGAGCCAGTTCCCCTAGAGGGGAAAGGTGCCGTGTCCCATTCCCTGCCCCCTGAGCCAGCCAGCACCATTTTGGGCCACTAATATTGTGCTGGATACAGAAGGTGTCAGCAACACATACCCTGATGTCAGTGATGAGCTGGTTCCCTATAAAAAGTTCTGATTTAAGGGATATGCCACAGTATGTATTTTTTGTGCCAATTGGGTTACCATACGTCTGTATTTTCCCGGGAGGAATTTTTAAATTTTAAAAATTCTGCCCGGATGGCAATTTAAGAACCAAAAAGCCTGACATGTCCAGGAAAATACGGATGTATGTTAACCCTACCTAAAGTTCTTTTTTAAAAAGATGGGCCTGAACTAGAAATGAGCTCCGTTTCACATGTGTGGGTCCCCACCACTCCCTGGGGGTGTGTTAGGGTGACCAAATGTCCCGATTTTATAGGGACAGTCTCGATTTTTGGGTCTTTTTCTTATATAGGCTCCTATTACCCCTCACCCCCATCCCGATTTTTCACACTTGCTGTCTGGTCACCCTAGGGTGTGCACATGTGTGGGTCCCAGCTGCTCCCTGCCCCCCTCATTGAAGCAGGTGTGCAGGGTTACTGCCCTGGAAACTGCAGGGCACCAGTGGACGTGGGGCTGGCTGCAGACAGTGGCGTGGGCCAGGGCTCAGTGATGAGCTGGTTCCCTATAAAAAGTTCTGATTTAAGGGATATGCCACAGTATGTATTTTTTGTGCCAATTGGGTTGGGCAGGGGGTGCAGCGGGGGGTGGCTGCGGACGGGGGGTGCAGCAGGGGCTGGCTGCAGGTGTTGAGATGAGTTCCTGTCTGGATCCTGTAAAACTTGCCCATACCGGTATTGCCCTGGCCTCTTCTTTTGTCATTCAGTGTTACACGCATTCTAAAACAATATGCATTTTCTCACCTTTTGGGGGCGAAGCCAGACTTTGAGGCACCTGCTCCCCTACTTGGTGTAAACTTTGCTTGTGCCAATCAGAAACGAACACAAACAGGTTTTGGGCCCCGTCCCCTATGACACTTCTATGATGTCATAGTTGGTACTTTATGGCCAGGCAGGGAGAGGAGAAAGAAAAACGAATCCTGTGTATCCTGTGTACACTCGTAACCGAGCCTGATCACCTCGAAGCCTCTCTCTCAGCTCACGTGTTTCAAACAGAGTTTCTACATTTGCCGGTCGTTATGCGTTGGTTTGTATTTGTAAGTATCAGTTATTACTAATTGCTGCATCTTTGTTTATAAATATTGTTAGTAGATATTTTAGTCATTGTGTGTTTTAAGTTTCATTAACTCTATTAGCTAATCAAACGCTGCTCCCTTACCCCTTGTAATTATCCCCAATAAAACTTTAAATTGATTAATTTTAGTTGTGTGTGTGTGTGTGTGTCTGCAGTTTGCATCGTGACCCATACTCTCCTTGCATCCCTTACCAATATAGTCTATTGCCACGTGCAGCCTGGTAAATAACAGGCCTGCATTTTCTTTCGCCCCTGTGTGCACGTGGCAATCGGGAAGGGGGTGGCTGTGGGCAAGGGGTGCAGTAGGGGCTGGCTGTGGGCAAGGGCTGGCTGTGGGCAGGGGGTGCTGCGGGGGGTGGGGGTGGGCAGGGGGTGCAGCGGGGGCTGGCTGCGGGCAGGGGGTGGCTGCGGGCAGGGGGTGCAGCGGGGCTGGCTGTGGGCAGGGGCTGGCTGAGGGCAGGGGTTGCAGCGGGGGTGGCTGCGGGCAGGGGGTGCAGCAGGGGGTGGCTGCTGGCAGGGGGTGCAGCGGGGGCTGGCGGCAGGCAGGGGGGGCGGCAGGGGGTGGCGGTGGGCGGGGGGTGGCGGTGTGCAGGGGGTGCAGCAGGGGCTGGCTGTGGGCAGGGAGTGGCTGCGGGCAGCGTGGTGGGTATTCACACGGGGATAGCAGCCTGAGCAGCATGACGCAGCCCAGGCCCAGCAGAGCAGCCAGGGACCCACCAGCAGCAGCAGGAGCCCCAGGGCCAGAGGTCCGAGGAGCAGAAGCAGCAGCAGGGCCAGGAGGCAGCCCACATGGCTCCTGCAGCGCAGTGCCCCGCGGCGGCCGGGAGGAGGAATTACACGCTTCCCGGCCTGAGCCCATCAAAGCTTCCCTGGCAGGGAAGCCAGTTAACAAGCGGTTCTAAAACCGCTTCAAAATTTAACAACCGGTTCGTGCAAACCGGCTCCAGCTCACCACTGCCTGATGTGCTGCTCAAGTAATGGTTACCTCCTTTGGCCTCAGCAGCGAGTGGGGTATTGCAGATTGTTTCCTTAGGAGGAGAAATAGTGGTGTTAGGTCTATTATTCCCTGTTTATTTACAAAGCATGTCCAAAGTCCTGTTTCTCTGAACGCAGTTGGAATGAAACAACAAGTGACTGTTTCTTTACTCCCAGTCCCCAGCCTCCTTCACCCAGCACTCTGCCCAAAAGCTCTCTCCCCAGGCTTAGCGCAGGAAAACGTTACCCATGCTTCTTTGGCTGTGGCTGGTGCCTTCTCTGGCAGCTTCTCCAGTCTTTCTGCTGCTTCTCTCAGACATGCACAGCTCCACCGGTCAATGCCCCAGCCCCTGCGTGTGCTAGGTCGGTCCCCAGGGAAACCCCTTGGGTCAATCAGCTCAACTTCTACTCTTACATGACACAGCCTGTGTCGGCCCAGCCCCCCTAGTGCAGATGCAGTGCACTGTGATGGAAGGTGTTTTTCTGCTGCTGTAGGAACACCACCTCCCCAAACCACGTTACATATGTCGACAGAGAGCCTCTTCCATAGAGAGAGCTACCTCGACATTGTGGGGTTTGCCAGCACTGCTAGGTCGGGCAGAGATGTAGGGTTTTTCCACCCTGGCCAATACAGCTAAGCTTTAAGTCTAGGTCAGGCCTGTGTGATCGGTGGTGATTCTAGTGATTCAGCTTCCTAGTTACATAAACAAACTTATAATGCCTTCTGTATATTGGTCCTGAGAGAAAGGCAACTGTTAGACCCACCAACTTTAATGAGGCTAATGACCCATGACTGTATCCACAGTATTGACCTGTCTACAGCACTTGCATCCCCTTGTATTTCACAGCATCATCAGTGTGCTGCTGGGGGTCCACAACATTGAAAATGAGAATGAACTGTTGACACAGAAGATCTGGATACATCACCGAATCCCCCACCCAGAATACAATGACAAGACATTTGAAAATGACATCATGCTGCTGCAGGTACCACCCCCCATCCCATCACCCTGCCCCTGTGACTTCACACTACTGCAAATACTGCCCCTATCCCATCCCCCCGCATCCCGGTGAGCACCTGACATCACAGTGTTGCACAGTTGTCATGGTGAATTAGCGGGGGGCCTGGCGCCGGCAGCAGGAAGCGGAACGACCCAGCCCCAACCCGCTCCACGCGCCCCAGCTGTGTCGTTTGGGGGAGGGGGCTTGGAGAAAGGGTTCTGCCCTGCCCCCACAGTCACCGGCAGCGGGAATCAGAGCAAGACAGCAGGGAGCCAGCGGAGTGGAGCGGGCTCGGACTCGGTTGCTCTGCTTCCCTCCACCGCCGGTGAGTGCAAGGGTAGCCCTGACCCCTGCTGCCAGCACTAGCCCCCCGCCCCCCCCACTAATCCCCTGGGCCGCATCCGTCGCTGGGGGAGGGGCTTGGGAGAAAGGGGTGGGGGTTGGGGCAGGAAGAGGCGGGGAAGGGGCAGAGGGAGTTGTCCCGGGCCCCGCACCCCCTAGGAACGTCCCTGCCCTTTGCAGTGGACGCACCCCGCAGCGGGGCCAGCTGGGAAATGGGGCTGGCTGCCAGTGCTGCTGCATACGAAGCACACAGCTGCGAAGGGCACCATAAAATTTAGGGCAATTTGGTGCCCCAAATTCTGTGGTGCCCTACGCAGTGGTGTGTTCTGTGTATGTCTAAGGACGGCCCTGAGAACAACTCACCTACTTACCAGACCAGCGGTCGGGGTCACCAGTGCCGTCAGAGATTGGCTGGGTGTGTGTTATCTGTGTGCTTTACTGGCTCTGGCCAGGTAGCCGGTACAGCAGACCTAGATCGTACTGCCCAAGAAGACCACAGACTCGGTTCAAGTAAATCAGGGGGTAGCCGTGTTAGTCTGTATCTACAAAAACAACAAGGAGTCTGGTGGCACCTTAAAGACTAACAGATTTATTTGGGCATAAGCTTTTGTGGGTAAAAACCTCACTTCTTCAGATGCATAGAGTGAAAGTTACAGATGCAGGCATTATATAGACTCGGTTCAGTGGCAAAGGCACTCAGCCAGGTTTATTGCCGACGAAGTAATGGTATTAGTGTCATATACTTGCTACAGGTACACGACCACATGTATGCCCGTGACAATGGACTTGTCTCAGAACTTTCTGCTCCCCCCTCAGATGGACAAAGACACTCCCTCTGTGCCCCCTCTTGTATACACTAATATAAACAAGTTTTTTATTGCCCTCTGATGTGATTAGTTACCCCCCTTTACTTTTTACCTGTTGGTTCGATCCGTCACCCTATCATCCTGACGCTATCTTTAGGAGGGGTCGGTCTTCCCCAGCTCCCCTTCTCCTAGAAATCAAGGGCAGGAGTGAACGAGATGCTGGAAATCAGGATTCGGAATCGGACGGGAACTGAGCAGGTTAAAGAAATCGGGGATGGATGCTAGAAATCAGACACTGGAACTGGGCAGATCTGAGAAATCAGGGACAGGGGTCATCTGGGTCCCTGGACCATGGAGTGGGAGCCCCGGGCATGTCCTTGGAGTGATTTCACCGTGAGTCCCCAGGAAGCAGGGTAAGGAGCTGGATTTCAGGACCATGAATAGAGAATACAGCCCGCCCTTTGCTTGGTCATCAGTAAGCCTGCGCCTGGTGTTTGCTTCTCAGGGCGACTCCGGGGGCCCCCTGGTCTGTGATGGGAAGGCCCGGGGCATAGTCTCCCATGGCAGCGGTGACGGGTCAACTCCCAGTGTGTTTATCAGGCTCTCCAAATACATGTGCTGGATCAAGAAAACGCTGCAAAAGCTGTAGCTTTAGAGAGGAGCGTCCATCTCCTCCAGCCTGACTGGAGATATACATGGGTATCACAGAGGCACGGCTGGCTGGCTATTGCAGATGGATGGATGGATGTGTAGCCAATGATGTTAGTTTATTACTCTTTTATTGTGTGACATTATGATTAACTAATATGTTATGTCATATATAATCTCTGTATGCTGAATAGAGTAAAGTTGTAGGACTATAGAAGTATAAGATTGATCAGTAATGAGAAGGTATAATTAGATATTAGGTGTCTAAGTAAGGAGGGCTCAAACGCAAGGTTTACAGCCTGTAACATTTTAGTTTAGCCATACTAGGCCATAGCCTTAAGAACTGCTTGTCATGAGTAAGTGACCAAAGAATGACCCCATCCCACAAGATTACGGGGAAAGATGTACCCACGGGTGATATTGTGAAAAATTAAGAGCAAGAGTAATTATTTGCTTACAAGGTACCGGTAGTCACATTTTTCTAACACACGCCCTAACCGCAGGGTGCACAATGTGTGTAAATGCTAATGAGCTATAGTCAGAATCAGGGAGGTCCCTAGGGGGTGCAGGGCCCGAGACCACTCCACCCCCTCCAGCCCAGGTCCCGCCCCCACCCCCCCTTCCCCCAACACCCAGCCCCCACCCTGCTTCTTCCCGCCCCTCCTCCGCACCCTCCCAGCACCCATTCCACCCCGTACCCCAAGCCACTGCCCAGATTATGAAAATTGAGCTTCATATTGGAAACCCGAGCAGGCAATCAATCCCTTTACTGGCAATCAATTGGCCAGGAAGTCATCACACTTTAAGAATATCCTTAAGGATGTGAGTATATCTATATTTGAAGCTTGTGCATAGGTCTTTATAGGATTCTATATGCTTGGGTAATCATAACTTTGACTGTACCTTTAATAAAACTTTTAATATAGACTAAATCTTTTCCTTGTGAATGTACGTGTGGTCATGACCCTTGGTCCTTATGTGTTCATTGAGACTCTAAATCTGAAGCAAGTAGCAGAGGTGACTTTCACTGTGTGAGCTTGAAACTGTAGCCACTAGAGCCAAACCCACGGTGTTGTAACACCACACTACAAAATTCACTTTAAATAAAATAAAAGGCAACAGATGGATGGCTATTTCGGAAGGGTGGATGGAGAGATGGATGGATGGATATTGTGAATGGATGGATAGAAAAGGTAGATGAGAAGACTTATGGATATTGCAGAAGGATGGACAGACAGATGATGGATAGATACTGTGGAATGATTGATGGATGGATATGGCAGATGAGAAGATAGAAGGATGGAGAGATGGATGGATAATACAGAAGAATGGATGAATGGATTTATGATGGATGGATATTGCAGAAGGATGGCTGGACAGATGGATAGACTGATGTATATTGCAAGAGGATAGCCAGATTGATATTGAAGAAGGATGGATAATCAGGAATAGATATTGGAGAATGATGAACGGGTGGACATAGTAGATAAGAAGAAAGATAGATGGATATTGAATAAGCATGTATGGAGAGATTGATATTGCTGAAGGATGGATGGATTGATGATGGATAGATGCTGGAACAGGATGGATGGAGGGATTGATGGATGCATGTGGCAGATAAGAAGAGAGACAGCTGGATATTGCAGAGGAAAGATTGACAGAGAGCTACTAATGTTCCAGAGAAATGAACAAACAACCAGTCGAGTCTACTGTAAGATCTCCCTTCAGGCAGAAGTACACTTATTATTTTCCAAGGCTACAGTCTCTGCCCTAGCCTTACAGATTCCATTCCATGTTTCTTCCACACTGTCTTTTTTTAATTCATATGGACGTCCTTTCCTGGCAACCGAATGTGTCCATATCTCATCAAACTCTGTGAGGATTTGCAGGGAGGGGATAAGGGGGTTCCCTAGCTCGTAGTTTTCTGCCATGTTAGTTCATCATTCCTACAGAAGACAGCTCACCCACTTACCAGATTAGCGGTCGGGGTCACCAGTGTTGTCAGTTGTTGGCTGCGTATGTGTTTTCTATGTGTGTGCTGTACTGGCTCTGGCCAGGTAGCCCGTACAGCAGACTTTGCTCGAACTACCCAAGAAAACCACAGACTTGGTTCAGTGGCAAAGGCGCTCAGCCAGGTTTATTGAGGACAAAGCACAGTATTAGTGCCCTACGAAAACATTTACGCCCGTGGCAGTGGGCTCAGCTCGGTGGGGGACGACGACTTTCCACTCCCCCCTCAGCCAAAGACACCCCCCTCTGTGACCCCCGTTTTATACACTCATATAAACAACTTACGTATTGCCCCTCTGACGTAGTTAATTACCTCCCTTTACTGTGTCCCTGTTGGTTCGCTCAAAACATCTCTTTCCATCACCCTGTTATCCTGATCTTATCTTTAGGAGGGGTCAGTGTGTCCCTCTATCACCTTCAGGGAGTGTGTTTACCTTCTATTAGGATATTTTGGCACGATCCTTCTGGAATGTGTTTACATGAACACTTAGTGCCTCGGAGTGCTTCTGTTTTTGCAACACCAGCCCAGTTCTTGGCAAGTTCGTGTATCGGATAGTGAATGGGCAAGCAGGCTTCTGCTTTGTAACAGGGCTTCACTTTTGCTCATAGCCCGACTCTTGCTAACTTTACTTTCTCTCAGCAGGGCCTGACTTTAGTTCAGGCCTTAGCCTTTACACCAGGCCCCTTATAGCAGGATCTCTCTTTCTCCTACCTCTTCCACGCCCATCCACCCCTTCTATCTATCCATCCTGCCATCCATCCCTCCCTCTCTCGATACACATATGCAAATCTCCCTCCCTCCCCACCCACCCCCTCCATCCCCTGACAGTGTTATCCCTTGCTGTAATATGTCAGCTCTGTTGGTGCCTTCAACTTTGCCATGTTTACTTGTTACTTTCACTTCCTGTCCTCTAGCTGCTGGCATCAATGGAGTGTAGTGACATTCAGCCTTCTTGGATGTTTAATTTATTCCACGGCCTTTAGAAGTGGTCACTGCTATCTCACACAGCCAGGCTGGAATGTTCAAAGCCACCTGCAAGAGTGAGCTGTTGAAATCCCATTGGCTTTCAATGGGCCTTGGGACCCTAACATCCTGATGCCCCCTTGCAATCTCCAGCCCATCCTGTCAAGTGCTGAGGCTCAATCCCATGGAAGCTCAGAGCCCAGCATCTCCCAATGGGGGATGTGGGGAGGTTTTCAGAAGTATTGAACAAGTAATGGGCCCCCTTGGAACATATGGCCAGGAGCAGGTACATACTGGAGTCTACTCAGCCCCTCAGCCAGTGTGACTGGGGTCTCAGGGGAGCCAATTGAGGTTACTCAATTAGCAACAAACTGCAAAGAATGGGGCAGGCAACACCCCAAACTGGTGGTTATGCCAATACTTAGATGAACCAAGCCAGCACAAAACAGCTTCTATAATACCTCACTGGTTACCCAGAAGCCAGTAACACTTTTCCTTTATAGCATCCCAGCCTTAGGACTCCACCCAGACCCCCAAATCAAATATGATGAGGGTCACTGCAGATCTTATTCATCAAAAAGAAGTTTCTACCAATCCCAAAGGATCGGACACATTATCCACCAGGTTAATTAATGTTTCAGATCTTATCCGAATACACGCTTACAGCCAATTCTTATTAACTAAACTAAACTTTATTAGAAAAGAAAATAGAGAGAGTGTTGGTTTAAAAAAAAGTTTGGGGGTTGGACTAGATGACCTCCTGATGTCTCTTCCGACCCTAATCATCTATGATTCTAAAAGATCAGTATACGTACAGACATGAGTACATTTCTGAGGTCAGATTCATAGTAGAGATGGTGAGCTTTGTGGTTGCAAAGAGTTCTTATGGAATTAGTCCATAGGTTATAATCCAATATCCATATTCAGGGTGAATCCAAGAAGGCTTGGAGACTTCAATCTTGCGACTCAAACTTCCCCTGATGACACTTAAGCAGATCTGAGATAAAAAGGATCAGGACCCAAGGGTCTTTTATACAGTGTTCTAGCATTCACTTGACCATACAGTCCTGGGTAAACAATAGGCTTTTGATGTAACCTTCTGTTTTCTAAACACCACCAGTAATTAGAACAGGAGTACTTATGGCACCTTACAGACTAACAAATTTATTTGAGCACAAGCTTTTGTGGACTACAGTCCACTTCATCAGATGCATGTAGTGGAAAATACAGTAGGAAGATATATATATACACAGAGATCATGAAACAATGGGTGTTACCATACACACTATATGGAGAGTGATCAGTTAAGGAGAGCTATTATCAGCAGGAGAGAAAAAGAACTGTTTGTAGTAGTAATGAAAATGGCCCATTTCCAGCAATTGACAAGGAGATATGAGGAACTGTGGGGGGAGGAGGGGAATAAGCATGGGGAAATAGTTTTACTTTGTGTAATGGCCCATCCACTCCCAGTCTTTATTCAAGCCTAATTTAATGGTGTCCAATTTGCAAATTAATTCCAATTCAGCAGTCTCTCATTGGAGTCCGTTTTTGAAGTTTTTTTGTTGTAATATTGCGACTTTTAGGTCTGTAATTGAGTGGCCAGGGAGATTGAAGTGTTCTCCAACTGATTTTTGAATGTTATAATTCTTGACGTCTGATTTGTGTCCATTTATTCTTTTACGTAGAGACTGTCCGGTTTGGCCAATGTACATGGCAGAGGGGCATTGCTGGCACATGATGGCATATATCACATTGGTAGATGTGCAGGTGAACGAGCCTCTGATAGTGTGGCTGACACAAATTAACACAGGGCAATTTATCCATTAGCCAGTCTATCACAAACTTCAAAGAGACATATAGACAATGACATTATTTCACCCAAGATTCATCTAAATGTTAATATTCCCTTTTGATCTCTGGATCAATAGCCATAGTGACAGACAGGGGCTGTCTGTTTACATGGTTAGCATCTACAAGTAAACACACAGGATCTGAATTGCTTCTAACAACATAGGTTTGCATTTCAAAGTTCTAGCCTATCTAGGAATGAATGGCCCTGATTACCATTTACATACTTTTCTAATATGTCTCTAAAGGTTGAATCTGGGTCATTTAGCCTGCAAGATGCTTAACCCTCCTCAGGGCATGCGTCACACTTTGTATAAGGCAGTATGAGATCACTGCATGCAGGGGGATAAGATGGGGGTGGTATCTGCTGCAGTGTGAGATCACTGGGGGCAGGAGGATAGGATAGGGGTGATATCTGCAGCAGTGTGAGGTCACTGGGGCAGGGGGTTATGATGGGGGTGGTATCTGCAGCAGTGTGAGATCACTGGGGGCAGGAGGATATGATGGGGGTGGTATCTGCAGCAGTGTGAGGTCACTGGGGGCAGGGGGGTGCGATGGGGGTGGAATCTGCAGCAGTGTGAGATCACTGCAGACAGGGGGATAAGATATATCTGCACCATTTTGAGGTCGCAGAGGTCTTGGTGATGGGATGGGTCAGAATGTTTAGCAGTGTGAGATCATAGATGGCAGGGGGATGGGATGGGGGCAGTACCTGCAGCAGTGTGAGGTCACAGGTGGCGGGATGAAGGCAGTAGCTGCAGTAGTGTGAGCTAACTGAGGGTGGGGTAATGGGATTGTATCAGTACCTGCAGCAGTGTGAAGTAATTGGGGGCAAGGTGATGAGGTTGGGGCAGTACCTGAAGCAGTGTGAGGTCACTGTGGGCGGGATACGATGGGGGTGGTATCTGCAGCAGTGTGAGGTCACTGGGGCAGGGGGTTACGATGGGGGTGGTATCTGAAGCAGTGTGAGGTCACTGCGGGCAGGGGGATACGATGGGGGTGGTATCTGCAGCAGTGTGAGGTCACTGCGGGAAGGGGAATAAGATATATCTGCAGCATTGTGAGGTCGCAGAGGTCTTGGTGATGGGATGGGTCGGAATGTTTAGCAGTGTGAGTTCATAGGTGGCAGGGGGGATGGGATGGGGGCAGTACATGCACTAGTGTGAGTCATTGGGGGCTGGGTAATGGGATAGGCGTGGTACTTGCAGCAGCCTGAGGACACAGGGAATAGGGTTATGAGATGGGAGCGATACCTCCAGCCTTGTGAGGTCTTTTGTGGTGGGGTAATGGGATAGGGGCGGTACTGCAGCAGTGTGAGGTCACTGGGGGTGGGGTGATGGGTAGTGGTGGTATCTGTAGTAGTCTGAGGTCACTGTGGGCGGGGTGATGGGATGAGGGTGGTACCGGCAGCACTGTGAGCTCACTGAGGGTCAGGTAATGGGATTGTGGCAGTACCTGCAGCAGTGTGAAGTAACTGGCAGCCGGGTGATGAGGTAGGGGCAGTACCTGAAGCAGTCTGAGGTCACTGGGGGTGAGGTGATCGGATGTGGGGTGGTACATGTAGCAGCATGATGTCATTTTCATCTATCTTGTCATTGGATTCTGGGTGGGGGATTCGATGACGTACCCAGATCTGCTGCCTCCCAGGTTCACGTATTGAAATGTTGTGGGCCCCAAGTAGCACGCTGACGGTGCTGTGAAATACAAGGGGGTGCAGGTGCTGCAGATGGGCCAATACTATGGATCCAGTCATGGGCTGCTAACCATGTTAAAGTGGGTGGGTTTAGCAGCTGCCTTGCACTCAGGATGAATGTAGAGAAGGCAGCGCTCCAGAGCCTTTCCCCTGCAGAAGCCGCGACTGACTTTGATCTGGCCTGAGAGCAGGGGGCTGACTCGCTCAGGGACAGGGGATCTTGCATTTCTTACACCGGGTTGCAGTTACAATGAGCTGCCATCACCACCACGTCCTCCCTGATCAGGAACCCTCCACACCTGCTTCTTTGATTTCCTCCTGTCTCTGTCTTTACAAAGGCCATGTAGGGTCTGGAGTGAGGCCGGGCTTCCCATCCCCCGATGATCTCCCCTGGCAGAGCCCCCAAGAGAAGGAGTTAGTTCAGGCCCCCGATCCAGCAAGCTGGTGTACCCCTCCCCTGACCAAGATCAGGGCCCCCATTATACCAGCTGCTGCACAGACCCAGACTGAGAGCAGGGCATCCATTGTGAGGGGCGCTGCAGTGAAACAGAATGAGAATCCCTGCTCCAGAGAGCTTTTCTAGACACAGGGCAGATCCTCATCCCCATTTCGCACACGGGGAAATCCAGCCCGGAAGTGTTACAGCCCCACACCCTCTAACCAGAGACCTGCCCTTCCTTGGTGGACCCAGCGCCTACCCCAGACAACATGGGTCAGGAGGAAACACAGTGATGGAGATGTTTGTATCAGATCTGTTCTGATTCCAGAGGATACACGATGGGAAGTGAAATTAACAAGCAGTGTGGTGGAGGGGTTGGGGGTGCTGCGGGGCCTGGCACTGCCTGACTGAGGTGCTGTGAGTTGTGGGTAGCAGTGTTGTCTAGTAGCCTGCGCTTCGGGACACCTGGGTTCTGTTCTCAGCTCTGCTGCTGGGTGACTTTGGACAAGTCATGGCCCCGCTCTGTGACTCAGTTTCCCCATGTGGGAATAATGATCCCAATCACCTTTGTAAAGTGCTTTGAGATCTGCTGAAAGAAAGCTATGGCCCAGGTCCTTAAATGTATTTAGACACCTGGTGATTTCAATGGCAGTTAGAAACCTCAACACCTCTGAGGATGTGGGCCTAGATATTCTTCTTTAGCACTAATGTTGTTTATGGCTCATCCCAGCTTCCCGTCATCCCGCCCACTGCCCCCTTATCCTCCCCCAATCCTGGATCATTTGCACACACAAAGCCCAATCTACAGACCAGTGATAGAAAAGGAAGTGTGAATTGTTCAAAGAATATGGTTTTTATTCAAAAACGGCTTTTTTCCCTCAAGAGCCATTTGTTTTTCAAATGAAGGTGCATTTTTGATATTTTCCAAATAATTGGAATATTCTTTATTTTGTCCCAATATAGCTCAGCAATGCTTTCCAGGTTCCCGTGATCTGGGTTTTTCTTACGTCCCATCAGTATCACAGTAATAAATAATAAATAATTAAATATTTGTGGGGTGGGGAGAGGGAAAAAGGAAAGAAAACACTGAAAACAAATATAAGCTGGGTCTGGTTCAAAATCTGCTACACAAAAGATGCAAAATTTCAATTTTTTTCACGCAATTGTTTCAATGTGCTATTGTCATGGGCTGTTTAATTAGGCTAGCAACGCTTTCTAGTGTTATATTGGCCATCTAAAACACATGGCCTTGTTCCTATTCCCTGATTGGGTGAAAGTTTTAAAGCCAGCCAATGACATGCTGCAGCTAGGAATTGTGATGGTAAAAAATTCTACCTTTGCTTCAGAATCCCCTAGGCTGCTGTAAAACCCTGTACAAACGTGGGAATTCTAACGACTCAGGAGGAAAGGTTTTCACTGAATGTTGTTCTGGGGGTAACAGGGCATGTCCTCAGACAGACACAACACAAACAGAGAGACCCAAGGACAGAAGCGAGTCAGACACAAAGTAAAAAGCCAGGCACTTATGTTGTCCCCAATCCATTCCAGGCACTTATGGGAAATGTTGTGTCTTGCCGTATAACTTTTCCAGCAGATGTCTGGGTAGTTAAAGTCCCCTTCCCTCCCCGCCATCTGCCCTTTTAACTTGTTAATTTCACAGGCCAGATTGTGTCCTCTGGAATCAACACAAGATTCTATGAAATCCCATCCCTGTGAGTGTTTCTTTCCCTGCTGGATCTCTGTCAATCAGCTGAGGGGAGCCCCAGCCACCCAGAGGTGAAAGCCGGCAGTCTCAGCAGGAGGAAAAATAAATCACTAGGACTCACTAGGATTCAGCCACTCTAGAAGCATCTGCCTCTGCTGTCAGTGGTGACGGGGAATGTGAGATGGGGCCTTTCCCCTCTGGGGGACACCGGCTTTGATCAGGACCCAGGTCCGGGGGACTGACTGGCTCGGGGAGCAGGGAATGCTACTGCATCTCACCTGAGGCCTGGAATCCATAGGCCCAGGCCTGCACTAAGTCACTCTTTGTAAATCCCCACCTGCATCTCCAGCCTGGGCTGTGTCCAGGGCCAGCTCTAACTTTTTTGCCGCCCCAAGCAAAAAAAAGAAGAGTGCCGCCCCGCCGTAACACCCCCCCCCAGCGCCGCGCCGCCATAACACACACACCCAGCACCGCCCCACCCCGCCGAAAGACCCCCAGCACTGCGCTGCCAAAACACCCCCTGCCGAGCGGCCGAACACCCCGTCCGCGGAGTGCCCTGCCGCACCACCACACCCCCCGCCCCCATGGAGCACCACGCTGCCGAACCCCCCCCGCTGAGCGCAGCACCGCCGAAACAAAAAGAACCCACCCCACCCCCAGTGCTGCCCAACAAAACAAAACAAAAAATGAGCGCCCCCCCCCACCACCCCAAGATTGGCCGCCCCTTACCAGGTGCCGCCCCAAGCACGTGCTTGGTTGGCTGGTGCCTGGAGCTGGCCCTGGCTGTGTCCCCTCCCCCTCGTGTGAATGAGGGGGCTGATGTGTCACCTGAACTGGAGAGCATTTGCCACATTGACCAAAAGACCAGCGTGGGGGTGGAGGGACCTCCCATGGGCTGCAGAGCTGCCTGAGCTCAGATCTATGTATGCCGGGCTCCAGCTGTGCATGGCCCCAGCTGTGCATTGCATAGTGCCAGGTGTGCATGGCCCCAGCTGTGCAGCTCTCCAGACTCTGGGCCATTCCTCACCAAGTGGCCTTATCCCCGGCATCTTGAATGCGAGAAAGAAGGAACCACAGTGTTTGGGACAGCTAAACACTGAGGATGGAGTGGAGGTTAAGGATAATCTAGCCATGGCCCAATATCTAAACAAATACTTTGCCTCAGTCTTTAATGAGGCTAATGAGGAGGTTAGGGATAATGGTAGGATGACGAATGAGGATATGGAAGTAGATATTACCGCATCCGAGGTAGAAGCCAAACTCAAACAGCTTAATGGGACTAAATCGGGGGGCCCAGATAATCTTCATCCAAGAATATTAAAGGAACTGGCACATGAAATTGCAAGCCCATTAGCAAGAATTTTTAATGAATCAGTAAACTCAGGGGTTGTACCATATGACTGGAGAATTGCTAACATAGTTCCTTTGTTTAAGAAAGGGGAAAAAAGTGATCCGAGTAACTATAGGCCTGTTAGTTTGACATCTGTAGTATGCAAGGTCTTGGAAAAAATTTTGAAGGAGAAAGTAGTTAAGGACATTGAGGTCAATGGTAATTGGGACAAAATACAACATGGTTTTACAAAAGGTAGCAGATTTTTTAGACAAAGGAAATGCAGTGGATCTAATCTACCTCAATTTCAGTAAGGCATTTGATACGGTTCCACATGGGGAATTATTAGCTAAATTGGAAAAGATGGGGATCAATATTGTCAAGGCTGCTTCCCCACTCTGAACTTTAGGGTACAGATGTGGGGGCCTGCATGAAAACTTCTAAGCTTAACTACCAGCTTAGATCTGGTCCGCTGCCACCACTCCCAATGTGCTAATTCCCTTCCCTGGGTAGTCTTGAGAGACTCTTCACCAATTCCCTGGTGAATACAGATCCAAACCCCTTGAATCTTAAAACAAGGAGAAATTAACCATCCCCCCTCCTTTCTCACACCAACTCCTAGTGGATCAAGATCCAAACCCCTTGGATCTTAAAACAAAGAGAAATTAACCATCCCCCCTCCTTTCTCCCACCAACTCCTGGTGGATCAGGATCCAACCCCCTTGGATCTAAAACAAGGAAAAATCAATCAGGTTCTTTAAAAGAAGGCTTTTAATTAAAGAAAAAGGTAAAAATCATCTCTGTAAAATCAGGATGGAAAATAACTTTACAGGGTAATCAAACTTAAAGAGCCCAGAGGAATCCCCCTCTAGCCTTAGGTTCAAAGTTACAGCAAACAGAGGTAAAGAACCCTAGTAAAAGGTACATTTACAAGTTGAGAAAACAAAGATAAAACTAACATGCCTTGCCTGGCTGTTTACTTACAAGTTTGAAATATGAGAGACTTGTTCAGAAAGATTTAGAGAGCCTGGATTGATGTCTGGTCCCTCTTAGTCCCAAGAGCAAACTCCCCCAAAACAAAGAGCGCAAACAAAAGCCTTCCCCCCACCAAGATTTGAAAGTATCTTGTCCCCTTATTGGTCCTTTGGGTCAGGTGTCAGCCAGGTTACCTGAGCTTCTTAACCCTTTACAGATAAAAGGATTTTGGAGTCTCTGGCCAGGAGGGATTTTATAGTATTGTACACAGGAGGGCTGTTGCCCTTCCCTTTATAGTTATGACAAATATGAAAATGGAAAGGTGGCTAAGGAACTGGTTAAAGGGTAGACTAAAACGGGTCATACTGACAGATGAACTGTCAGGCTGGAAGGAGGTTACTAGTGGAGTTCCTCAGGGATCGGTTTTGGGGCCAATCATATTTAATCTTTTTATTACTGACCTTGGCACAAAAAGTGGGAATGTGCTAATAAAGTTTGCGGATGACACAAAGCTGGGAGGTATTGCTAATACAGAGAAGGACCGGGATATCATACAGGAAGATCTGGATGACCTTGTAAACTGAAGTAATAGTAATAGGATGAAATTTAATAGTGAAAAGTGCAAGGTCATGCATTTAGGGATTAATAACAAGAATTTTGGTTATAAATTCGGGACACATCAGTTGGAAGTAACAGAGGAGGAGAAGGACCTAGGAGTATTGGTTGATCACAGGATGACTATGAGCTGCCAATGTGATATGGCCATTAAAAAAGCGATTGTGGTCTTGGGATGCATCAGGCGAGGTATTTCCCGTAAAGATAAGGAGGTGTTAGTACCATTATACAAGGCACTGGTGAGACCTCATCTAGAATATTGTGTGCAGTTCTGGTCTCCCATGTTTAAGAAGGATGAATTCAAACTGGAACAGGTACAGAGAAGGGGTTCTAGGATGATCCGAGGAATGGAAAACCTGTCTTATGAAAGGAGACTCAAAGAGCTTGGCTTGTTTAGCCTAACCAAAAGAAGGCTGAGGGGAGATATGATTGCTCTCTATAAATATATCATAGGGATAAATATCAGGGAGGGAGAGGAATTATTTAAGCTTAATACCAATGTGGACACAAGAACACATGGATATAAACTGGACATTAGTAAGTTTAGACTTGAAATTAGACGAAAGTTTCTAACCATTAGAGGAGTGAAGTTCTGGAACAGCCTTCCAAGGGGAGTAGTGGGGGCAAAAGACATATCTGGCTTCAAGACTAAGCTTGATAAGTTTATGGAGGGGATGGTATGATGGGAGAGCCTAATTTTGGCAATTAATTGATCTTTGATTATTAGCAGGTAAATATGCCCAATGGTCTGTGATGGGATGTTAGATGGGGTGGGATCTGAGTTACTACAGAGAATTCTTTCCTGGGTGCTGGCTGGTGAGTCTTGCCCACATGCTCAGGGTTTAACTGATCTCCATATTTGGGGTCGGGAACGAATTTTCCTCCAAGGCAGATTGGCAGAGACCCTGGAGGTTTTTCACCTTCCTCTGCAGCGTGGGGCACGGGTCACTTGCTGGAGGATTCTCTGCAGCTTGAGGTCTTTAAACCATGATTTGCAGACTTCAATAACTCAGGCATAGTTTAGGGATTTGTTACAGGAGTGGGTGGGTGAGATTCTGTGGCCTGCATTGTGCAGGAGGTCAGACTAGATGATCATAGTGGTTCCTTCTGACCTTAAAGTCTGAGGGTATGTCTACACTACGAAATTAGGTCGAATTTATAGAAGCCGGTTTTATAGAAATCGGTTGTATACAGCCGATTGTGTGAGTCCCCACATAAAATGCTCTAAGTGCATTAGTTCGGCGGACCGCGTCCACAGTACCGAGGCTAGCGTCGACTTCCGGCGCATTGCACTATGGGTAGCTATCCCACAGTTCCCGCAGTCTCCGCCGCCCATTGGAATTCTGGGTTGAGACCCCAATGCCCGGATGATGCAAAACAGTGCCGCGGGGGGTTCTGGGTACATGTCGTCAGGCCCCTCCCCCTCCGTCACAGCAACGGCAGACAATAGATTCGCGCCTTTTTACCTGGGTTACCTGTGCAGACAACATACCACGGCAAGCATGGAGCCTGCTCAGCTCAGCTCACCGTCACCATATGTCATCTAGGTGCCGGCAGACGTGGGACTGCATTGCTACACAGCAGCAGCAGCTAACTGCCTTTTGGCGGTAGACGGTGCAGCATGACTGGTAGCCTTCATTGGTGATCTGGGTGCCGGCAGCCGTGGGGCTGGCAGCCGTAGGGCTGCATTGCACCAGCCCCCTTGCCTTTTGCCTTTTGGCAGTAGATGGTTTATTACGACTGGTAACCGTCCTCGTCGGACAGCAGTGGCTGTCGATCATGGACACCTGGGCAGACAATGATGGTTATCAGTCGTAGTATGCCATTTTCTGCCAAGTGCCCAGTATTTTCTGCTAAGCACCCAGAAGAGGCCGAGGGCGATCTGGGTGCTGGCAGACATGGGGCTGGCAGACGTGGGGCTAGATTGCTACACAGCAGCAACCCCTTGCCTTTTGGGCAGTAAATAGTATATTACGACTGGTATCCATCGTTGTCATACTGCAGTGGGTATCAGATCGTGCAATAGACCTGAAGGCTAACTGCCAAGCGCCCAGTATTTGCTGCCAAGCACCCAGAAAATGCCGAGGGCTATCAGTCATGCTGCACCGTCGTCTTAAGATGTAAAAAATAGATTTATTCTGTATTCATTTGCTTCCCCCCTCCCTCCTGCTAAACCCAGGCTTTTGAGTTCAATCTTTGGGGGGGGGGGCATTCTGTGTGACAGTTGTTTGTGTTTCTCCCTGATGCAAAGCCACTTTTCTTGATTTTAATTCCCTGTACCTGTATGCCATGTCGTCACTCGCCCCTCCCTCCCTCCCTCCCTTCTTCCCCTGGTCCGTCAGATACTACTTTCGCGCCTTTTTTCAGACCAGATGCCATAGCTAGCACTGGGATCATGGAGCCCGCTCAGATCACCGCGGCAATTATGAGCACTATGAACACCACGCGCATTGTCCTGGAGTATATGCAGAGCCAGAACATGCCAAAGCAAAACCAGGACCAGCCGAGGAGGAGGCGATTGCAGCGCAGCGACGAGAGTGATGAGGAAATGGACATGGACCTAGACCTCTCACAAGGCACAGGCCCCAGCAATGTGGAAATCATGGTGTTAATGGGGCAGGTTCATGCCGTGGAACGCCGATTCTGGGCCCGGGAAACAAGCACAGACTGGTGGGACCACATCGTGCTGCAGGTGTGGGATGATTCCCAGTGGCTGCGAAACTTTCGCATGCGTAAGGGCACTTTCATGGAACTTTGTGACTTGCTTTCCCCCTGCCCTGAAGCGCCAGAATACCAGGATGAGAGCAGCCCTCACAGTTGAGAAGCGAGTGGCGATAGCCCTGTGGAAGCTTGCAACGCCAGACAGCTACCGGTCAGTCGGGAATCAATTTGGAGTGGGCAAATCTACTGTGGGGGCTGCTGTGATCCAAGTTGCCAGGGCAATGAAAGACCTGGTGATATCAAGGGTAGTGACTCTGGGAAACGTGCAGGCCATAGTGGATGGCTTTGCTGCAATGGGATTCCCAAACTGTGGTGGGGCGATAGACGGAACCCATATCCCTATCTTGGCACCGGAGCACCAAGCCACCGAGTACATAAACCGCAAGGGGTACTTCTCAATGTTGCTGCAAGCCCTGGTGGATCACAAGGGACGTTTCACCGACATCAACGTGGGCTGGCCGGGAAGGGTACATGATGCTCGCGTCTTCAGGCACTCTGTTCTGTTTCGAAAGCTGGAGGAAGGGACTTTCTTCCCGGACCAGAAAATAACCATTGGGGATGTTGAAATGCCTATCGTGATCCTTGGGGACCCAGCCTACCCCTTAATGCCATGGCTCATGAAGCCGTACACAGGCAGCCTGGACAGGAGTCAGGACCTGTTCAATTACAGGCTGAGCAAGTGCCGAATGGTGGTGGAATGTGCATTTGGGCGTTTAAAAGCGCGCTGGCGCAGCTTACTGACTCGCTCAGACCTTAGCGAAAAGAATATCCCCATTGTTATTGCTCCTTGCTGTGCGCTCCACAATATCTGTGAGAGTAAGGGGGAGACATTTATGGCGGGGTGGGAGGTTGAGGCAAATCGCCTGGCCGCTGATTACGCGCAGCCAGACACCAGGGTGGTTAGAGGAGCACAGCAGGGCGCGGTGCGCATCAGAGAAGCTTTGAAAACGAGTTTTGTGACTGGCCAGGCTAGGGAGTGAAACTTCTGTTTATTTCTCCTTGATGAACCCTCCGCCCCTACACCCCCCCACCCGGTTAACTCTACTTCCCTGTAAACCAACCACCCCACCCTCCCCTACTACCCTCCCCCCTTCGAGCACCACTTGCAGAGGCAATAAAGTCATTGTTACTTCACATTCATGCATTCTTTATTAATTCATCACACAACTAGGGGGATAATTGCAAAGGTAGCCCGGGATGGGTGGGGGAGGAGGGAAGGAAAGGGACACACTGCAGTTTAAAACTTTAAAACTTTAACACTTATTGCTCGGGAAATCATCTGGGCTGGAGTGACTCGGTGGCCGGAGGCCCCCCCACCGTGTTCTTGGCGTCTGGGTGAGGAGGCAATGGGACTTGGGGAGGAGGGCTGTTGGTTACACAGGGGCTGTAGCGGCGGTCTGTGCTCCTGCTGCCTTTCCTGCAGCTCAACCATACGCTGTAGCATATCAGTTTGATGCTCCAGCAGCCGGAGCATGGACTCTTGCCTTCTGTGTGCAAGCTGACGCCACCTCTCATCTTCAGCCCGCAACTTGCTCTGTTCCTCGCGCGATTCAGCATGCAACCTCTCCTCCTCAGCCCGCGATTCAGCCCGCCACCTCTCCTCTTGCTCATATTGGGCTTTTCGATAATCAGTCATTGACTGCCTCCACGCATTCTGCTGTGCTCTGTCAGCGTGGGAGGCAGTCTGTAGTTCTGTAAACATTTTATCACGTGTCCTTCGCTTCCGTTTTCGAATATTCACTAGCCTCTGTGAAGGAGAACGATTTGCAGCTGGTGGATGAGAAGGGAGAGGTGGTTAAAAAAGATACATTTTAGAGAACAATGGGTACACTCTTTCACGTTACATTTTGCTGTTCACATTACACAGCACATGTGCTTTCGTTACAAGGTCGCATTTTTCCTCTTATATTGAGGGCCTGCCGGTTTGGTGTGAGAGATCACTCACGCAGTGCCAGGCCACAGATTTCAGCTTGCAGGCAGCCATGGTAAGACACAGTCTTTTGGCTTTTTTAACCTTCTTAACATGTGGGGATGGTTTCAAAGAGTACTGCTATCATTAACCATACCAAGCACCCATTGGGTTGGCCATTTAAAATGGATTTGCAATGTAAAAGGAGGGGCTGCGGTTTCAGGGTTAACGTGCAGCACAAACCCAACTAATAACCCTCCCCCACACACCCAATTCTCTGGGATGATCACTTCACCCCTCCCCCCACCGCGTGGCTAACAGCGGGGAATATTTCTGTTCAGCAGAGCAGGAAGGGGCACCTCTGAATGTCCCCTTAATAAAATTGCCCCATTTCAACCAGGTGAGCGTGAATGATATCACTCTCCTGAGGATAACAAAGAGCGATAAGGAATGGATGTTGTCTGCATGCCAGCAAACACCGGGACCATACGCTGCCATGCTTTATTATGCAATGATTCCAGACTACGTGCTACTGGCCTGGCGTGGTAAAGTGTCCTACCATGGCGGACGGGATAAGGCAGCCCTCCCCAGAAACCTTTTGCAAAGGCTTTGGGAGTACATGAAGGAGAGCTTTCTGGAGATGTCCCTGGAGGATTTCCGCTCCATCCCCATACACATTAACGGACTTTTCCAGTAGCTGTACTGGCTGCGATTGCCAGGGCAAATTAATCATTAATCATTAAACATGCTTGCTTTTAAACCATGTGTAATATTTACAAAAGTACACTCACCAGAGGTCCCCTGTGTGCCCACAGGGTCTTGGGTGAGTTCGGGGGTTACTGGTTCCAGGTCCAGAGTGATAAACATATCCTGGCTGTTGGGGAAACCGGTTTCTCCGCTTCCTTGGTGCTGTGAGCTATTTACATTATCTTCATCCTCATCTTCCTCGTCCCCAGAACCCGCTTCCCTGTGTGTTTCTCCAGTGAGGGACTCATAGCACACGGTTGGGGTAGTGGTGGCTGCACCCCCTAGAATGGCATGCAGCTCCGCGTAGAAGCGGCATGTTTGCGGCTCAGCCCCGGACCTTCCATTTGCCTCTCTGGCTTTGTGGTAGGCTTGCCTTAGCTCCTTAATTTTCACGCGGCACTGCTGTGCATCCCTGTTATGGCCTCTGTCCTTCATGGCCCTGGAGACCTTTTCTAATATTTTGCCATTTCGTTTACTGCTTCAGAGTTCGGCCAGCACTGATTCATCTCCCCATATGGCGAGCAGATCCCGAACCTCCCGTTCTGTCCATGCTGGAGCTCTTTTGCGATCCTGGGACTCCATCACGGTTACCTGTGCTGATGAGCTCTGCGGGGTCACCTGTGCTCTCCACGCTCAGCAAACAGGAAATGAAATTCAAACGTTCGCGGGGCTTTTCCTGTCTACCTGGCCAGTGCATCTGAGTTGAGAGTGCTGTCCAGAGCGGTCACAATGAAGCACTGTGGGATAGCTCCCGGAGGCCAATAACGTCGAATTCCGTCCACACTAACCCAATTCCGACCCCCTAAGGCTGATTTTATCGCTAATCCCCTCGTCGGAGGTGGAGTAAAGAAACCGGTTTAAAGGGCCCTTTAAGTCGAAAGAAAGGGCTTCGTCGTGTGAACGTGTCCAGGCTTAATTCGATTTAACGCGGCTAAAGTCGACCTAAACTCGTAGTGTAGACCAGGCCTAAGTCTATGAGTCTATGATGACCCTGAGGTTTCTGAGGGTCTCATCCAGAAGCCACATCTGTCCCCCACAGACCTGTGCATCTGTGTTACCTGGGCTTTCTCAGGGGTGCAACCTCTCCATTTCCTGCTCCCGCTGCCTCTACCTATAGAGGGGGAGGCATCACCCTGGTTGCACCTGATTCAGCCCCACCGTGCAGGAGCTAATCTGTGGCTAGCAGACCCAAATGCCAGGCCTCACATGATTCGGAGCGAGGCACATCTGGGCCAAGCCAAGCCACAGCCCCTAGCTCTGGGGCTCCCAAGGCAGGCTCCCGGAACCAGGGCTACTGCTGGGCACCTTTCCCAGGATCATGGGATGCTGGACTCCAGCCACCCTGGACCAGTGCTGCGACCTCAGCAAACACCTCCCATCACTGTTCAGGGTGTGCCAGGAGCTCCCATCAACCCGGCTTCCCATCTGGAACCAATTTGGGTCACCCGTGTGCAGGACAGAGGAATTCAGACCGGAACAGATGCAGAGAAGAGCTGTGAGGGCGCTCAGGGGACTGGAGAGAAGGTCTGATGAGAGGAGAGGGAATGTGCTGTGTTGGATTAGCCTAAAACACAGGCTGTGATGGGGTCTGATTACTCTCTATATTGGTGGTGAGGAGGGTGCAGGGTTTGTGGAATGTCAGTCTATCTTCTATGGGGAGAGGGGGCTGTAGAATTTGGATGGCCTCCACCTCAGGAGAAGGGGGACCAATCTCCATGGGGACAGGCAGGCTAGAGGAGTCAAGGGAGGGCTAAACTAATAAGCAAAGAGGGGGGGTAAAAAGGGAGAAGAAATGAGCTCTCAGGAAAAATCAAGAACAAAATTAATCCAGGAACGCCAATTAAATGAAGACAAGAAATTCTTGGCTTGCCCCTGCACCAGTGCGAGGAGTCTGGGGAACAAACACGAGGAATTGGAATTGCTCCTCTAGGAGCATCAGTTTGGTGTAGCAGGTGTGACTGGGATCTTCTGGGATGATTCCCATGACTGGACGGTTAAAATCCATGGTTACCAGCTAGTCAGGAAGGATCAAGTGGACAAAAAGGGAGGGGACGTGCACTCAATGTCAAAAATGTGATGTGTCCTAGGTCCCAGTTTAGCGCATTAACCACAAGCCCAGCCTTCCCCTGTTGGCGTTAATTCCCACCTGGCCCTGGCAGATGCAGCAGCTGCTCTGGATTTCACAGCTCGGGTTGATCGCTCAGTACCTGAAACACTTTTTTTTTTGTAACTTCATTTTTATTCATTGCTGGCAATGTAGCAGTGAGCGAAATGCAGCAGGCCACGCAGCAGGGTGGGGCAGGCGAAGTGGGAAGGAGGGATCAGCACCGGGGATTGATCTGCAATCAGTTCAGTGCAGCCTTCTCTGCGTTTCCTTCCCACTGGCCTCGCCAGCGCTGGGAACAGGTGTGTTTGGAACGGGCGGTGGCAGCCCGATGAACTAACACGTGGGAGAGGCTCAGTGAGGACAGGGCAGGCTGCAGTTTTCACAGGAGTTAGCAGGTCAGGTAACAATGAAGATCCCCGAATCAATGGCCACTCGACCAGATGACATGGGGAGAGCTACAAACTGCCGGGTCTGTCCCAGGGTTCACCGTGTCTGTTACCCCCGGGGAAATAAACCAGCTGTTTCCCTAGTGAAGAGGCAGCCTGAGGATCTGCGTTGGGATTGCCAAGGGAGCTGATGGAACTGGTCTTGAACCTCGTTCCTAACTCCCCGAGGCTCTGTGCCTTGATGCTCATGGGCTGGGCACAGCCTGAGTGGAGCAATGGAGGGGGGGTATCTTGGAGAGAGGGGGGCTCAGCCAATCTGCAAAGCAGGCCCTACATCTGGGCATCAGCAAAGCACAGAAGTGACGCAGCTCCGGCCCCTGCAGCTATTCCCGGCTTGGCTCAGGGCTGCAGCCTCCTCATTGTCGCCTGTATCCAGGGGATGAAGGTGGAGACTTTTGTGTACACCCCAGGAGGGGTGGGTGGCCCCCAGGAGACGATGCCCTGGGCTGTTTTCCTGCACACCAGGGGGCCTCCAGAATCGCCCTGTGAAATAAAACAAGCCACAAATGGAGAACAGCTCAGTGAGTCATTCCCGCTGATGCACAGCTCAGTGACAGCCCCCTATGTCGAGCTGGTCTTTGCTTCGCTCCCCCAATGTCCAGCTGGTATCAGTCCCCCCACCCCTACTCCTACCCCTAGGGCTGGTCTCTGCTTCCCTTGGGAGAAAACTAGATATTTTATCATTCATTTGTACGGCACCAAGCACAGTGGGGCCTGATCGCTAACCGCCACTCATAGGCCGGACTGCAACACCAACAGCCTCATTAATAATAATGATTTAGCAAAGATGCTTGAAGACAGGAGGAGAATCACCTTCCAAGAGTCTTTGCGCGTCTTTGGATCCCCCACACACATCATGGTGGATGATTTATAGTTGCTGTATGGCCCATTAGGCTTCCTCGGACATGCGGGATCCGGCATCACCACCACGTCCGCCTCCTGGAGAGTGGCGGGGGATGATTCACTCTCTGTGCTGGTGTCGCCCCAGCCGGCGACGCTGCACATGTCCCCTGGCTTTACTCTCTCGCTGGCGCGGGGCAGAGCGATGGTATCCACCCATCTGTTCAGCTTCGCTCTGTCTGCCAGCTGAGACACAAGAACGATGAAGATCAATGTGAGGGTCGCACTCAAGGACACAGCGACACACCCCAATACCCAGAAACACACAAAGCAATGAGTGGAAGATCACTGGGGATCGGAGGATGGGATAGAGGCGGTATCTGCAGCTCTGTGAGGTCACTGGGGGTGGGGTGATGGAATGGGAGGGTACCTGCAGCAGCATGATGTCATTGTTCAGGGTTGTCTCCTTGTACTGCGGGTGGGGGATCCGGTGGTGCACGGAGATTTTCTGTTGGCTCCGTTCCTGTTTTCTAATGTTATGGGCTCCCAGCTTGACAGTGATCTTACTGTGAAAGCCAAAAGCAATACATGGGGCATTAGGGGCAGGAGCGTACGTGAGGCGGGGGGAGGGGCACATGTGGGTCTGACTCATGAGCAGTGATATGGGGAGGACAGGGCAGCCGGGGATCTCAGTCTGTGATCTCAGACTCAGTTTTCAGATTCAGGGCTGGGAAATAGCACAGGGGACTTTTCCCCTCTAGGAGGCCCTGGCTGCAGCACACAGACCCTGCCCAGTGGCGTTGGGTTCTCAGCCTGTGTCTCTACCAGCCCCTTGTGTTGTTCCTCTGAGCTCCTTCACGCCCCACAGTCCTCCTGCCCTCTGGGTCTCAGCTCCTCCCCACCCCCGTTTAGATCCAGACAGGGGTCTATGCCAGCTCCTCCCAGCCCAGAGCCCTGCAGAGCGGTCCTGGGGCTGTGACTCTCTGCCCTGATCAGGTCAATGGGCCAGACCCCAGCTGGTGTCAACGGCTGTAGCTCCATTGGTTTACCCAGCGCTGGATCTGGACCATGGTTTGCAGAGGCCCCTAGAGACACACCGACACCCCCTGAGCAGATCATATCCCTGGGTTCTACTCTCTCAGCCTGTCGCACTAACTCCTCCTTCCCTGCAACCTACGACGGCACCAGAGCTCCCAGCTCCCCCATCACCCACTAACACCCGACCTGCCCTGACATACCCAGCACAGAGGTGCTTACTCTCCATTGCAGTGAGCGGCCGTCAGCACGAAGTTCTCCGCCACCAGGAACCCTCCACAGATATAGGTCTTCCCTTTGCGTTCTATTTCCAGATAGGCCATGTAGGGTCTGGAGTGGGGCTTGACTTCCTGGCCCCCAATGATCTCACCTGGGGAGAGACCAGGTTCATAGAAAGAGCCCCATCATCTCCCTGGGTTGGGCTGGGACCGAGCTCCCCATCCCGAAGGGGAGTCTCTACAACCTCATCCCACCCCCTGTGATGCTCTTCTTGGGGGATCCCTGTGCCTGGAATTCTGCCACCTCCTCACCTCTCCCCCAGACTTGACACCCCATGGGGCTGGAGGGTAAATCTAAAGCTCTGACCTCGCTGTGTGGACCATCGGTGCCAAACGCACCAGGAGTGGGTCAGTAATTGTGCTGCCTGGAGTTAACAGCTTTGGGGGCTCAAGTCACCCCAGATTAAGCCAGGCAGCACCTGGAAGGGCATTGACAGGTCCCTTGTGGATGCTTCTTCTCCTTCAGCCCACAGTCAACAGCCAGGGCTGCTCCCAGACCGACCTGGCAAACTTTTTAGGAATGTCATTTTTTCTCAGAAAGCCTCGTCTCAAACCGGTCTGAATTATTGTGGTGAAACTGATTCTACCCCTCTAGTGTTGGGTAATATTTAGGTGAAAAATTAAAAGTACCACTTTGGAGTTTTTTTTCCCCTGGAAAATAAAAAACGTTTTGTGATCACCTCTGAAGAAGTTTCCACCCAGGTGGGTAGGTGTGTTGGAAAATCTCAGTTTTAACAAATTGCTGTTATTTGCATGAGGGTGGCACATAAACCGAGAACCAAGCCCCTATTATGCCAAGGGCTGTGCAGAAATTAACCGAGATCAGGGACTCCCTTGCTCCAGGCCTTTCACTGACCCAGACAGCGTCCAGCCACAAGCTGAATTATTCTTCACATTGTACAGAGAGGGAAACTGAGGTCCAGGGAGATTGTTTGTAAACCTGCCTAAGGGATTTCGGTGACCATCCTCAATCCATACAAATCCCTGTCCACAGAGATCCTGGGCAGATCTGAGAATGGTCCCAGGTTTCTTGGGTCCCAGCCCAGTGGCCTAGCCCCATGGCCAACCTCCCTGTCTGGGACAGGGATTGGCAGTGGGGTCCCAAAGGAGCCTGTGGGGGCTTGGTCACCCAACCCCTCGTGCTGCTGTGAGAGCCCCAGCCGCACTCAGGAGAGGATGCAGGGTTCAATACAGGTGCTTGGCCCCAGCAGGAGCAAGGGGGAGACCCTAAACACTGACCACAACTCCCCATATGGGAGGGTCATGCTCCCCACGGGCCCTGATCCCACCCCAAAGTCACCAGCCTGAGACCCAGTGGGAAGGAGAAAGGCCACGGGAAGCAGGACAAGGATCAAGAGCTGCATTGTCAGAGACATCCAGGGATGGGCACGGAGCCTCTGCCTGAGCCCCGGGGGTTATATGGACCAGGCGTGGAGAGGGGAGGGCAGGGCCTGGCAACCACAGGAACGTGTACCCTGATGCCCGGAAACTCCCACCCCAGATGGCCCAGGGGTGGAGACGCCAATTGGAGAAGCCTCCAGCCACAGCTGTGCCCACATCAGGGTGTGTGTGGGGGTTCCTCCCTGCTCTAGTGCCCACCCAGACAGGCGGTGGATGTGGTCAGCCTTCCCCCCTCCCTACTACAGGTTTAAGAAACACCTCTGAGTTTCTCTGAATCTAGATACCCAGACCCATAGATTTCAAGGCCTAGAGGGACCATTATTACCTTCCAACCTGACCCCCTGGTGGACACCCCGGAGCCAGAACCCACCCTGCCGCTGCTGCCTCCACCACGGCCCCGAGTCAGTTGTTCCCATGGCTCCATGTTTAATGTTTGAATATTAGTCTCAACCAGACCTTTTCTGACACCAGCTCCTGGCCTTTGGGTCTTGTCCTGCCTGGGCCACAGAGGCTGAAGAGACCCTGCTGTCAAAACCCCCGCCCCATGGAGTTTCCTACAGAGGGGCCATGTCCCCTCTTCGCCTCCAAAACCCTCAGGAGATCACTCTCCTTGAAGCTCTCCCCACCAGCTTGTTCTTTTAGCTCTTTTCAATTTGCTAAAGTCCTGCTAAAGGTGTGGACATTAGAGCTGGACAAAATCTCCAGTCATGGTCCCACAAGGGACGAATCCAGAGGTGACCCCAACTCCTTGCTGCTACTGAATATCCCCTGGTTTATACACCCAAGGATGGTATCTGCCTGCTTAGCTCCTGCATTTCACTGAAATCTCTTGTTTGGATGGGTTCCGCCATGCTCCCTTTTAGAGCCCCTGCTCTCCAGGACACAGCTCCCGTGCTGCCAATCTGAATGACATCCCTTCTCCCTCGATGTTTGACCTTGCATTTGGCTGGATTCATGTGCAGGTCTAATTGCACCCAACTGATCAGGTGACCCAAGTAGCTCTGTAGCTTGGAGGTGTCCTCCACCCCATCAATCTTTGAGTTCTCTGCAGACATTGCCAGCAACAATTTACATGAACTTACAGATCATTGATACAGATACTGAATAACCTGAGGCCCAGATCAGATCTTTGTGGGACGCACCAGCAACACCGCAGTGGATGCTGATTCCCCAGTGAGGATCATATTTTGAGGAGAACCATTTTGGAGCCATGTTGAATGTTTAGAGAGCTAATTTATCAATATGAACATTGTGTGGTAGTTGGGCACACTCCCTACGGGAATCTACGTACATATCACAACAGCACTGTCACCTTAATAAACCAGACTTTTAAGGTTGTTCAGAAATGACAGCATGGTCATTGAACATGATCTGTTCTCCATGAACTCACAGTGACTGACATTAACTCTGTTTCCATCCTTTAGTATCTGCCTATTGGTAGATCCAGTCTCAGCTCTTCCATTATTTGGCTCTGGATCCCTCTCTTGGAATTGCTATATCTGATGAATGAGGTGTGCGATCTGTCCATCCAGATATCAGTGTCACTTTCAAACAGAGGTGGGCATACTATGGCCCAGGGGCCACATCCAGCCCTCCAGACATTTTAATCTGGGCCTCGAGCTCCCACAGGGAAGTGGGGTCTGGGGCTTGTCCCACTCCGGTGCTCCAGTCGGGGAGTGGGATCAGGGGCTTACCCCACTCTGGACGGCTCCCGGGAGCAGCATCCTGACCCCACTCTGGCTCCTATGCGGAGGTGCGGCCAGGTGGCTTGCATGCTGCCCTCACCCCAAGCGCCTCCCCTGCAGTTCCCATTGGCCAGGAACCACAGCCAATGGGAGCTGCAGGGGTGATGCCTGTGCAAAGGGCAGCGTGCAAGCCACCTGGCCGCATCTCCGCATAGGAGCCGGAGGGGGGACAAGCCTTTGTTTCTGGGAGCGGCTTGAGGTAAGTGCCACCTGGAGCCTGTCCCCCTGACCCCCTCCCATGCCCCAACCCCCCTGCCCCATCTCTGATCCCCCTCCCACCCTCCAAACCCCTCGGTCCCAGCCCAGAGCACCCTCCTGCACCCCAAACTCCTCATCCCCAGTCTCACCCCAGATCCCGCAGCCCCAGCCAGAGCCCTCACGCCCACCTGCACCCCAACCACCAATTTCATGAGCATTCATGGCCCACCATACAATTTCCATACGCAGATGTGGCCCTCGGGCCAAAAAGTTTCCCCACCCCTGAACAATTCCAGAACCTCTCTAGATTGATTCAAAATCAATATACATGCATCAATACCCAACTCGCTCCATTTAAATTCTTGCTAGATTCACTTCAGTTGATGCTGTTCATTCTAGATCTATCCATACCGACATAGCCGCCTGTAGATCCCTTCTAGATTGGTGCACATCCCTGTACATCCATTCTAGATCCATCATTTCACCCTACCAGTGCTGGACCGACCTGCTGTCTGGACCCTGCTGGTAGCTACAGGTGCTTGGAACAGTGACAGCAGCACAGATATGTCCAAGAGGGGAAAGGCCCCACATTTCATTCTGTACCCCTAGACCCAGCCAGTCCCCTCCTATGAGGTTGTATCGTAGCTGGCACCCCCTATAGGGGAAAGGCCCCAAGTCCATTCCCCACTCCCCCAAACCAGCCTGTCCCCCATCCCAGGGCTGCTCTTACTCTCACCAATGCTGCATAGAGAGACAAAATGCCTTCCCTGATTTTACAGCCCAGGCTCTGGTCAGTTTTGTCCCAGAGGTATGTGGGGAGCTCATGGCACTGCTTGTTCACTGTAAGCCCTTCTAGATCCTTTGTGAAGCATCAGTTCTCCAGGACAGAGTCCTGGACCTGGGGAGGTGTCTGTGTCCCTGGGGCTGGGATGGAGAACACTTCATCGTCTGGATTCTCACCGCGGGGGTGTGACTGGGCCAAGCTCACCAAGTGCCCCAGCTTGCTCCCTGGCTCAGTCAGCATTTACCGCTCTGCCCGGCGCTGTGACACCCACAGATCTGATGGCAGCTTGAGCTGGGACCCTGGGGTGACTCTGGTTCCTGGCATCCAACCTGAGACCTTGAGCATGTCCGGGACTCTCAGATGACCAGGGCTGCATTGTGCTGGGCACTGTACAGTGTTTATTAGGTGTATTATGGTAGCGCCTAGAAGACCCAGCCATGGCACAGGATCCCATTGCCGCTGCACATAACTTTTTAGGTGTATCACAGTAGCACCTAGGTGGACTCCCAGCTATGGCCCAGGACCCCACCGTGCCAGGTGCTGTACAAACACAAAACACAGCAATGGCCCCTGTCTCCAGTTGCTCACAGTCTATGAGAAAACAAGTGGCTGCAGACAGGCTGATGGGGAAGAACCAGGGGAACAATGAGATGATACTAACAGGCATCGGCAGATGGTGCCATGTCCCAGTCTGAGACATCTCTTCCCAGAGCATCAGAGATGCGTCCGGTCTGTGGATCGCTGCTGCACTGGGCTAGGTTTGTGGTGCATTTTCTTTGCCCCCTGCCTGAGTAGCCCCTGATAAGTGTCAGTCGGGCAGGGGAGGGGGCACACAGAGGCTGTTTGGGATCAGACCTTGACATCTGGGCTGAGATGCTTGATGGAGGGGACTGGCCAGCCTGCTGTTTGTGACCCCTCTGTCCCCAGACAGGTGCAGAGTAGAAGAGGAATGACGTATAAGGGAATCTAAGAATACTGTGTTACCAATTTCTCTTGCAGTGGGCCTAAAGTGCACTCCTGTTGGAAGAGAGCTGACTTAGGTGTCAGAGGTGGGATACCAGAGTCAGGAGAGCTGACAACAGACACAGTGATTTGCTTTTTTGTAAAAGAAGCAGTGAGAGATAAAAAGACTTCCTTTAAAAAGTGGAAGTCAAATCCTAGTGAGGCAAATAGAAAGGAGCATAAACGCTGCCAAATTAAGTGCAAGAATGTAATAAGAAAAGCCAAAGAGGAGTTTGAAGAACGGCTAGCCAAAAACTCCAAAGGTAATAACAAAATGTTTTTTAAGTACATCAGAAGCAGGAAGCCTGCTAAACAACCAGTGGGGCCCCTTGATGATCGAGATACAAAAAGAGCGCTTAAAGATGATAAAGTCATTGCGGAGAAACTAAATGGATTCTTTGCTTCAGTCTTCACGGCTGAGGATGTTAGGGAGATTCCCAAACCTGAGCCGGCTTTTGTAGGTGACAAATCTGAGGAACTGTCACGGATTGAAGTGTCACGAGAGGAGGTTTTGGAATTAATTGATAAACTTAACATTAACAACTCACCAGGACCAGATGGCAATCACCCAAGAGTTCTGAAAGAACTCAAATGTGAAGTTGCGGAACTGTTAACTAAGGTTTGTAACCTGTCCTTTAAATCGGCTTCTGTACCCAATGACTGGAAGTTAGCTAATGTAACGCCAATATTTAAAAAGGGCTCTAGAGGTGATCCCAGCAATTACAGACTGGTAAGTCTAACGTCTGTACCGGGCAAATTAGTCGAAACAATAGTTAAGAATAAAATTGTCCGACACATAGAAAAACATAAACTGTTGAGCAATAGTCAACATGGTTTCTGTAAAGGGAAATCGTGTCTTACTAAGCTATTAGAATTCTTTGAAGGGGTCAACAAACATGTGGACAAGGGGGATCCAGTGGACATAGTGTACTTAGATTTCCAGAAAGCCTTTGACAAGGTCCCTCACCAAAGGCTCTTATGTAAATTAAGCTGCCATGGGATAAAAGGGAAGGTCCTTTCATGGATTGAGAACTGGTTAAAAGACAGGGAACAAAGGGTAGGAATTAATGGTAAATTCTCAGAATGGAGAGGGGTAACTAGTGGTGTTCCCCAAGGGTCAGTCCTCGGACCGATTATATTCAACTTATTCATAAATGATCTGGAGAAAGGGGTAAACAGTGAGATGGCAAAGTTTGCAGATGATACTAAACTGCTAAAGATAGTTAAGTCCAAAGCAGACTGTGAAGAACTTCAAAAAGATCTCACAAAACTAAGTGATTGGGCAACCAAATGGCAAATGAAATTTAATGTGGATAAATGTAAAGTAATGCACATTGGAAAAAATAACCCCAACTATACATACAATATGATGGGGGCTAATTTAGCTACAACAAGTCAGAAAAAAGATCTTGTAGTCATCGTGGATAGTTCTCTGAAAATGTCCACGCAGTGTGCAGGGGCAGTCAAAAAAGCAAACAGGATGTTAGGAATCATTAAAAAGGGGATAGAGAATAAGACTGAGAATATATTATTGCCCTTATATAAATCGATGGTATGCCCTCATCTCGAATACTGCGTACAGATGTGGTCTCCTCATCTCAAAAAAGATATACTGGCACTAGAAAAGGTTCAGAAAAGGGCAACTAAAATGATTAGGGGTTTGGAACGGGTCCCATATGAGGAGAGATTAAAGAGGCTAGGACTCTTCAGCTTGGAAAAGAGGAGACTAAGGGGGGATATGATAGAGGTATATAAAATCATGAGTGATGTGGAGAAAGTGGATAAGGAAATGTTATTTACTTATTCCCATAATACAAGAACTAGGGGTCATCAAATGAAATTAATAGGCAGCAGGTTTAAAACAAATAAAAGGAAGTTCTTCTTCACGCAGCACACAGTCAACTTGTGGAACTCCTTACCTGAGGAGGTTGTGAAGGCTAGGACTATAACAGAGTTTAAAAGAGAACTGGATAAATTCATGGTGGTTAAGTCCATTAATGGCTATGAGCCAGGATGGGTACGGAATGGTGTCCCTAGCCTCTGTTTGTCAGAGGGTGGAGATGGATGGCAGGAGAGAGATCACTTGATCATTACCTGTTAGGTTCACTCCCTCTGAAGCTCCTGGCATTGGCCACTGTCGGTAGACAGGATACTGGGCTAGATGGACCTTTGTTCTGACCCAGTACGGCCTTTCTTATGTTCTTATGTTATGTTCTTTTTCACCTGTGATTTTCCTTGTATTTTTAGCAGATCCGGCATGAATTACTCAAACCCAGGGGGTGAATTCCCCACAGGGCCCAAAACCCCTGGTTACATCTGCTAGGTACAAGTTAGCTGGGAGTCCGAGGCTGGGGGCATTCATTCAATTCCCAGGAAGGCACATTGTTTTGCAACTTCATTTTTATTCATTGCTGGGTAAGAAGCAGTGAGCGAAATGCACCAGGCCGCGTGGCAGGGCAGGGCAGCGGAGGTTAGAAGGAGATGCTCAGAGCTGTCATTTAAGCTGAAATCAGTTCAGTGCATAATTTCCTAATGTCCCTTCCCATGAACAAACTCCCGCTCTCCTTGTCGGCGCTGGGAACAGGTGTCTTTGGAACAGATGCTGGCTATCCCAGGGGAAATAGCATGTGGAAAAGGCCCAGTGAGGACAGGGCAGGCTGCAGTTTTAATAAGAGTTAGCAGGTCAGGTAATGACGAGTATCTCTCATAAACAGTCACTCGACCGGCTGACATGGGGGAGAGCTCCAAACTGCCAGGTCTGCCCCAGGGTTTGGCCTGTGTCCGTTACCCTGGGGGAAATAAACCAGCTGTTTCCCTAGCAAAGACGCAGCCTAAGGGCCAGGGTTGGGATAGCCAAGGGAGCTGAGGGAGTTGGAATTGAACATGGTTCCTAACTCTCCCTGGCTCCCTGCCTTGATGCTCATGGGTTGGGCACTGCCTGAGAGAAAGGATATCTGGGGTGGGGGAGATCAGCCTGGGACGCTCAGGCAGTTATCTCAGACTCCTTCATTTCCCTTGACCCCTGGCCCTCAGATCCACTCCAGCCAGGTGACCCCTCCCAGCTAGATCCAGATGGATCTATGCCCAGCTCCCCCTTGTCCGGAGCCCTGCAGAGAAGGCCTGGGGCTCTGAGCCCCTCCATTCCCCATGTCGGCAATGGGCCAGACCCCAGCTGGTCTCAATGGCCCTAGCCCCATTGGGATCAATTGGCCACACTGCAGCTGGTGTCACTGACCATAGCCACATTGATTTACCCAGCGTTGGATCTGGAGCATGGTTTGCAGAGGCCCCTAGAGACACGTGACGCCCCCTGAGCAGATCAGACCCCTGGGCTCTACTCTCCCAGCCTGTCCTACTAACTGCTCCTTCCCTGCAACCTATGACAGTGCCAGAGCTCCCGGCTCCCCTATCACCTGCTAACCCCAATCTGCCCTAATGTCCCCAGCACAGAAGCGCTTACTCCACCAAAACGGAAATCCAAAAAGGAACCAACAATCGAAGCTTAGAGCATAGACATCCTAAGCTTGGCTACCATGGAAAGAGCTGTAGACTCTTACAGAACTTCCCAAGAAAAGTTGTTAAAGATATGAGATGCTCTCCTGGAAGTATCTGATGATCCTGTCAAATGCATGGGCTCACCTTAACCCCCCTCTTCCCTACCCACTTCCACTCCCTGTATCTATCCCTCTCATTTGAATTTTGCTTTTAGACTTTATCTTACTTTAATAATTTTTCTTTAACTAGCTGGATTTTTATAAAGTTTGTAAATTGTGGAATACAATAAGGGATTCATATTCTAACCATTCATACTACAGATAACTAATGTTTCAAGCCTAGCTAAGGTGAGGTAGCAAATAATTAATATCTTATGAGGTGTTTATGCATTATGAGAAGTTTATGTATATTTTGCTGTTTGTTTTCTCACTCTCTCTATGTATCTTTTCAAAATTAATAAAAAGTTACTAGAAAAACAAATTACTTTGGGTGTTTTCAAGGAAAAGTCAAAATTTCCCAGGGAAAAACTTTTCTGACCAACTCTGAAACGTCTCAGCCCAGGTGGATGAAGTCAAAGCTAGACAATCGGTGTAAAGACATCAGGGTGGAGGGGACAGGAGTGGGGGAAAGAGCTGGTGAAGCTGAAGAACAATGTAGGCAGAACAACAAATGGGGATAAACCGGGCATGGATAGATGGAGGTGTAAGTGAGACAGTCTCTAACTATCAGGGGGATGTAGGACTTAGGAATTGCCAGACTGCATGGTTTGTTTTAACCGTGTGCAAACACACTTCTTGAGGCACTTCTATGGGTTGAAGGCTCATTCTCTGAGGTTAACTAGCCCCTGGGAAGCTTCCGACACTTCGGCCAGGTTTAACTCAATATCAGGGCAGCCACAAGCAGAGCTGAACCAGTTAAACCACAAAAACAACAAGGAGTCTGGTGGCACCTTAAAGACTAACAGATTTATTTGGGCATAAGCTTTCATGAGTAAAAACCTCACTTCTTCGGATGCATCGAAGCTTATGCCCAAATAAATCTGTTAATCTTTAAGGTGCCACCAGACTCCTTGTTGTTTTTGTAGATACAGACTAACACGGCTACCCCCTGACAGTTGAACCACAGATGGGGTTTAAAATCAGGTTAGTTAAAGCAATGCAAGTTTCTGTGCAGCTCACATCTGAATGTTTTAACAGACGACTCATGGATGTTAGTTTGATGTCCATATGAACGAGGCTGTTTTGACAGTCTGGTGCTGTTATTTGGATAGGGTGCCACCAACCCAGATGAGAGCCCCGTTGTGCCGGGTGCTGCACAGACCCACAGGGAAAGTCAGTCCCTTCCCTAAAGAGTTTCAATTTAAAATGACACCACACACAAAGGAAGAAGGAGCTAGAACCCAGGAGTCCTGATTGCCTCCGCAAGCTCCACTCTAATCACTAGACCCCACTCCCAAGCAGGAGATAGAACCCAGGAGTCTTGGTTCCTAGCCCCTACTAAAGATACCCCTGTGCCTCTCTCCTGCTCTCAGTTTCTTTGTGTTTCTCTCGGGGGCTTTATCACAGCACTAGCTCCACCACTCAACTCCTTCATCCCCACCTCCAAACTCTTCCCTAGCTGGGTCCTAGGAGCCAGCAATCACCCTGGCAGATGCATCTGACTCTGGGGAGGATCCAAGGATTTGCAAATAGCCCAGAGAGCTCCTGGCTCCACGCCCCAGGATCCCTCATCCCCCCCACACTCACCAGCCCCAGCACCGGGGGGCAGGAGAAAGGCCATGTGCAGCAGGATCAGCATCAGCATCGTCACAGTCTGGGGAAAGTGACAGTGCTCATGCCTCAGTCCTGGGGGATTTATAGAGTCAGCAGGAAACCGCAGATCACGTACGCTCTCCCCTTGTGGGGAGCTGGGACCACACAGGCGCCTTCAGAAACGTCAGCATCACGCAGCTCACACATGGGGAGCACGAGGGAGGGAGCTGGTGGCTAGAAAACAACCTCTCTCTGGAGGAAGGAGCCCAGGTGAAAGTCCCTCTGGGATGGGACATCTCTTCCCCACCTCCCAGAGCACCTGGGAGCAGGGCCCTCTGGGGCCTGCCTGGAGCCCACCACACCTGGCGCTGGGCTCATCTGGAGATCGCCCATCTCCTCTGCTCCAGCAGCTCATCTGGCGGGGAGTGCGGCTGATGCTGAGTCATCTGCTGGCTTGGCTCAGCTCCCCGCTTCCTCTCCAGTGTGCGTCTCAGAGCAGTAAGAAGTGGATGGGGGCCTTGCTGTGACTTCCTGTAGCCCAGCCACAGAGCCCACAACAGAAATTCTCCCAGAAGATGGGGACCATGTAGACCACGTTGGACGTGGGGGAGCACTGATAACATGGTGATGGGTGATGGGTGATGGGGAAGGCCCTAAACAGATAGTGCTGGAGGCGTGTTCCTCTGGGCCTGCCCCATGGCTGGCATGGTTGAGTAAAGAGCAAACGTCCCCACACAACGGGGTGACCATTTGGAAATGTGACCCTGGCTGTCCCCATGTTTGAACATCACACGCGCCTACAATTCTGGGCCCCAGAAAGTAGCTTAAAATTGCCCTGAGGCCCTGGCCCCATTTCTCCACCAAGCTCTGAGCTCTCCTGAAATGCCTTGGTGTATTTCGTAAAGTCCCAGCATCAGAAGTCATGGGATCACCTGTGAATGTCAGCTTCTCTTGTGGTAAATTGGATATTTTGAGCCCACGAAGCTGCAGAGAAGAGCTTGAAGTCGTGACCC